>NW_021703784.1:34584976-34865763 GCF_005190385.1 Monodon monoceros
ATATATATATATATATATATATATATATATATATATATATATATATATGTTGCTGATAATTATTTTTGTATAGATAAATTAATGAACATATAGATAGCTTTAAGTTTAATTACTTTAAATTTTTAAATAACAGATTTAATTGCTTAAGAAAACATTTGAAATTGACAAAGTCATATGTCTACACTTCAGTTTTCTGTTTCTGAATGAAAAGGCTTTGCTAGGATATTTCTGTTTTACACCTTTTAAACAACCTATTGTTCTATTCATTTTAAATTCTATAGCTATTGTTTATTGAACACTAGCTGTGTGCCAAGCATTGGGATAAATTTGTTGAAGGAATCATTTATTTAATTCTCACAAACGGTGGCTGTAGGGCATAAAGTTAAGGGCATGAAGTTAGGATACAGACTATATTAGATTCAAATCCAAGCCCCAGTACTAAATGAATCATGATTAAGGTAAACTCCTTAACCTAATTCACTTTCACTGACTATAAAATTAAGATAATACAACTCATCTCAATGTGTTGTGAGAATTAAATTAGTTAATGAGTCAAAGGTGTTTAGAAAGTACCTGGTACTGAATAAATGATTGGGTTTTTTAAGCTATTAATTGAATAGTTGTTATTCAATACTAACTACATGATGAAAATGGAGCTTAGGATATAAGTGTTTCTCAGGGCCATAGATGCTTTAAATGGAAGAATCTAAATTCAAATAAGATTCATTACAAGCTCCTTAGAAATTGTGTTCCTTTTAATGTTGGAATGTTTCCTTAGCCCTACATATGCAGCCTACTTTTTATAAACCTATGTTGCTTGATACTCTTTAGAGGGAAATTTGGATTCACTCTGTGATTAGATCTATTATAATGTTATAGAGCTCTAAAACAGATTCATAAAGGAAATCCTGACATAACTTTAACTATAGGTGACACTAAATAAATAAGTGTCTCTGCTTTGGCTCTGAATCTACTCAGTAAAGTGGAAAATGGCTGTGTTAGCTGCGTATGCAATCATACAAAACAGCTCAGTGAATTGTAAGAATGTGTTGGCACCAAATGTTTGTGCAAGAACAGCAATTTTGCAGGACTATGCATATTTAAATTTGAGATCAACTTGCTGAATCTGTAATAACATTTGTAAGAAAAGCTTTTGAAATATAGTTAATGTTTAGTTTCCATTTCTACTGTAACAGAGTCAAAACTTATTATAACTAAAGAACATGTAGTAGTACATAATCTCCCTTAAAAATGTGAATTATATCTACCCAAGTACAGAGCTCATCTATTTAAGCAAGATCCTATATACAGGATTTATCCATTTTCATGTAACATTATGAGCTCAGTAACAGTGTCACCATCAAACCCCAAGAAGTTGGTAGGAAAACAAAGAGTACATGTCTTCTCAGATGTATACTTTAGAAAACACATCAGTTCTTACCTTTAAGATCCATATAATTGACAAAAATAACCGCTCATTTCCAAAGAATTACATGAGCAGAAAAGAATAATTCAATTTTGATAATTACCCATTATTGACAGTGCTTCCTCACATGACTAAAATATAGCTTAAAAAAGTGGAATTCTTAGTAAAGGGATGTCCAAATTCAGCATACCTTAAACAAAACTTTACTTAATTTTTTTTCCTGTTTTCATTTTTAGGATATCTCTGAAGCACGTTTGGCTGGTACTTTCATTATTGATAGATTACCTTTATTTATTAAGTCTCTAAGAAAATGCTCAATTCTCATTTACTGTTTGACTAATTTTTGGACATTCTGATATATGTGTAACATAGAAACTATAAAATGACACACACATACAAGGAACTATTAAAATAATTTATTAAAATAATAATTTAATTTATTTTAATCTAGTTCTTAAAATAATTTAAAGTTATTCTTTTTACAATAAAGGAAAGTTAGAGATCCACCCTAAGTAGTATGTATTTCTTTGAACTTGTTAACAGCCATTACATTATGAGAAGATTTCTTTCTGTATGTATAGAAGTCACTTATCCTACCACTTTTTCAATATCCATCAAACTCCTCATGTCTTTACTTTTATTTTAAATTTTTTATTGGAGTATATTTACTTTGTAATGTTTTGTTAGTTTCTGCTGTACAAGGAAGTGAATCAGCTATATGTATACATATATCCCCTCTCTGTAGCACCTCCCTCCTCCCACCTTCTAATACAGTTTAGAATACATGGTATACTATTAAAATCAACTATCTGCAAACCCTTAACTCTCCAACCCCTCTCTATTTATTGTATTCATCCTCCTCCCAAATTCCAACTGTTGTTAAAATGGACCACTGATTACACTCTGGCTATAATCTGATTGTCACACCAAGTCACAGACCCCCTTGATCTCATTCTACTTTTGTGCTAAACATCTAAAATTTCTCTATTACTTTGTCAATATTCTGTCCCTAGGTAAACTCATCTAATTTCTCAGAATTACTCTCTGTAGACCAATGACTATAAAATTTTTTCATCAAATTTTGCTTCTTGAATCCTTATATCCATTTTTATTTGCATATTCACTTGGAAATATAATAGTTATCCAATATTTATCATATTCCTAACAGCTACATGTATTCTCCCTCTTCCAAACTGGATCCACCCAAAATGTTCCTATATCACAAATTGCTCAAGCTATAAACCTAGGAGTCATTCTTGATTTTTAACTTTCT
Source organism: Monodon monoceros (assembly GCF_005190385.1). Taxonomy (NCBI): domain Eukaryota; kingdom Metazoa; phylum Chordata; class Mammalia; order Artiodactyla; family Monodontidae; genus Monodon; species Monodon monoceros. The sequence goes on from NW_021703784.1 coordinate 34,587,676, forward strand.
CTCACCACTTTACCCAATATATAAGCAATTCCCATTGATCATGCTTTCCTTCTTTCCAATGTTATATTCTTTATTCAAACCTCTCTTATTTCTTATTCACTCTGCCTTTCGACCATCTAAGTCTTCTCTGTGTTTCCTTTCTTGCTTTGTTACAATATATTCTTCACAAAATCACTACAATAATCCTTTGATCACTGCCCTAAATAAAAATCTTCAAAGACATCTAATCACTCATAGAATAAATCTGAAATCTTTATCATTACCTGCAACACATTAAATAAAATAGGAATCAAACATCTAGTCTCCTATCACATTTACAATAAACCAAAATCTTTACAGTGGTTTCAAGTAGGAGCCAGTAAACTTGTTCTGTAAAGGGCCACATAGTATTAGTGTATACTTTGTGAGCTATACAGTCTCTGTTGCAATTATTCAACTCTGTTTTATAGTATGAAATTAGCCATAGACAATACATACCAAAGGGCATGGCTGTGTTCTAGTACAACTTTATTTACAAAAGAAGGTGTAGCTCACTGACCCTGGCCTAAAGGACTACACAGATCATGTCCCCTTTCCCAACACATAAACACACACACACACACAACTGATGTGTTTCCTACTCTTCTCCCCTTTCCTTACTAAGCTCTAGTGATACTTGTCTCCATGTTCCTGAAATATGCTAAGCACAATTCTTCCTCAGGGCCTTTGTAATTGTTGCCCTTTTCTGGAATATCAGCAGGATTTTCTCTTTCAATTCCTTTTGCTCTCTTTTTTCCTATTCGTTAAAGGTTGTTTTCATCAATGCTATTTTAAATATCATCCTCGTTGCCTTGAGTTGATACTCATCCTTTTGCTTTCTTTATATCTATCTATCTGTCGGTCTATGTATGTTTGTATGTATCTATCTATCTATATCAACATTGGACACAGTTTAGATTTTATTTCTTGCAATATGAAAGCAGGGGCTTTGTCTGTTTTTATTTTTTTTATTGTTGCATTCCCATATCCTAGAAGAGTGACTGGCACATAATAGATGTTCAGCAAATATTTGCTTCCTCTTTTTTTTAAATTGCAAGTTTAAGTTTAAATTTTAAAAAATAAGACAAGGATTCTTTTAAAAATAGATGAGGTAGAAATTGCTTGAGGTGAGGTAAAGATGACATATTTGGTTTCAAATACCAATATTATATTACAAAGGAAATAGAAAAAATAACAGTACAAATATAAACCTGATATCATCTAAACTTAAAGTAGCCCATATTTGATTTCAGCTAATTCCCATTAGGCAAACTGGTGTAAAAAGTTGACTATTATTACCTGTTCCACATTCTATTTTTGTAAGATTTCTGTTTCACACCCCAGAGGTGGCAATCGTGAACCATTTCTCCAGCATTTTATTGATTCCTTCCCATAGAAACCCTATGACTACTGATGAACTCATTGAGAATTACACTGCTACATTTATCAAGAATTCAAGGAAAGACTTTTGTGGTTGTTAACTAATTTCATCTCAATTTTTTATTTTTTATTTTAATTCTTTAAAATTTTCAACATATACTTTTTAGTTAATATTTCAAAAAATACAAATCAAAAAGTCACTTTTATCACCTTTTTTTCCACACTTTGGTGATAACCAGTATTATTAGTTTGATTTGTACTTTTCCACATTTACAAATACTTTTTTTTTGTAAATAGCATCAAACTATTCCAATTTTCTATGATTTACCTTTCCACTTAACCACATAGACTAAGAATCATTTCATTTCAGTACTCATAAATTATTTCATTATTTTTACTTTTTTAATTGAATACCATATTAGCAATAAACCATGAATATGTAACAAGTTCCTCATGGAGAGATTTTTTTCTCATATTTAAATAATTCAAACATTATCACAAATATAGACTTTTGAACACACATTGTTTTTGTAGTTATCTATTAGTACACATTTGGCCTAGGTTCCTAGAAGTGGAATTGTTGAAGCAAAGAATTTATAGATTTATAGCTTATAATAAATTGTTAACTTCCTCAAAAATCTATCTCAATTTATAATCTCACTATCAGTCTATGAGAGAATCCATTTTTTAACAACTCGGGATTTATCAGTACTCCTATTTGCTTATCTGAGAAATATAATTTGAATTTTTGCTTTTTGAAAGGATAAACAAAATTGATAAATATTTAGCTAGACCCACCAAGAATAAAAAGGTCCCCAGATGGCAGCATTTTATGTTCTGAACTGTTTGTGTTATATAGTATTTTTTTCCTCTTTGGAACTTTTGTGTTGTTAATAAGAAAAAATAAATAAAATCAGAAATAAAGGAGAATTATTACAACTCAGACCACAGTAATACAAAGAATCATAAGAGACTACTGTGAACAACTAAATGCCAAAAAAGTGAACAACTTATAAGAAATGGATAACTTCCTAGAAACATACAACATTCCAAAACTGGACCATGAAGAAATAGAATATAAGAACAGACCAGTTACTAGTAAGAAAACTGAATCAGCAATTAAAAACCTCCCAATAAACAAAAGTCCAGAGTCATGTGCCTTCACTTGTGAATTCTACAAAACATTCAAATAATAATTAATAACAAATCTTCTCAAACTCTTCCAGAAAAGAGGCCAGAATACTTCCAAACTCATGTTATGAGGCCAGCTTTATTCTGACATCAAAACAAGACATGGACATTACAAAAAAAGAAAATTGCAGGCCAATATCCCTGATGAATACAGATGCAAAAATCCTCAACAAAATATTAGCTAACCAAATTAAATATATATATATATATATATATATATATATATATATATATTAAAAAGATCATACACCATGATAAAGTTGGATTGCATGAGAGATGCAAGGATCGTTCATCATTGGCAAATCAATCAATATGTATGCCGCACTAAGAAAATGAAGGACAGAAATAATATGATCATCTCAATAGGTGCAGAAAAAGTTTTTTACAAAATTCAACATCTATGTATAATGAAAACTCTCAATAAAATAGGTAAAGAGGGAACTTACCTCATCATAATAAAGGTCATATACAACAAGCCCACAGCTAACATCATTCTCAATTTTGAAAAGCTGAAAGTTTTTCCTCTAACAGGAACAAGAGTAGGATTCCCACTCTCACCAGCTTTATATGACATAGTGTTGGAAGTCCTAGCCACAGCAATTTAGCAAGCAAAAAATGGCATCCAAATTGGAAAGTACGAAGTAAAACAATCACTATTTGACAATGAGATAATATTACATGTTAAAAAAAAACCTAAAGACTCCACCAAAAAACAGTTACAATTAATAAATGAATTCAGTGAATTTGCATGATAAAAAATAAATATACAGAAATATCTTGCCTTTCTACACACTAATAAACTATCAGAAAGAGAAACTGAGAAAACAATCCATTTACTATTGCATCAAAAAGAATACAATACCTGCAAGTAAATTTAACCAAGGAGGTAAAAATCTGTACATTGAGATTACAAGAATTTGATAAAAAAAAAAAAATTGAATAAGATACAAATGAATGGAAAGATATTCTATACTCATGGATTGGAATAATTAACATTGTTAAAGTGTTCATACTACACAAAGCAATATACAGATTTGATGCAATCTCTATCAAAATTCCTATGTAATTTTTCACAGAAATAGAACAATCATAAGTTTTGTATGGAACCACAAACAAATCAGAATACCCAAATGATCTTGAGAAAGAAAAACAAAACTCAAGGCGTTATACTCCTGATTACAAAGTATTACAAAACTATTGGAATCAAACAGTATAGTTTTGGCATGAGACAGACACATAGGTCAATAGAACAGAACAGAGATCTCAGAAATAAACCCACACATATACAGTGAATTAATTTACAACAAAAGAGCCAATAACATACAGTGGGGAAATGACACTCTCCTTAAGAACTGGAGTTGTGGAAAATGGACAGCCAAATGCAAAAGAATGAAAAACTGGGCTACCCAAAAAAACTGGGCTTACACCAACAATCAAAAATCACTTCAAATGGATGCAAGACTTGAATACCCAAAATGATAAAACTCTTAGAAGAAAACATAGGTTTTCTTGACATCAGTCTAAGTGATGATCTTTTGCATCTGACACCAAAAGCAAGGACAACAAAAGCAAAAATAAATAAGTGGGCCTACATCAAACTAAAAAGCATCTGTCCAACAAGGGAAACCATCAACTAAATGAAGAGGCAGTTTACTGAATGGGAGAAAATATTTGCAAGTCATATATTTGATAAGAGGTTAAGATCCAAAATATATAAAGACCTCATACAACTCAATAACAAAAATCTAACTGTGCAGCTGAAAACTGAGCAGAGATCTGAATAGGCATTCATCCAGAGAAGACATACTGTTGGCCAACAGGTATATGAAAAGATGCTCAGCGTCACTAATCATTAGGGAAATCCAAATTAAAATCACAATGAGATATCACCTCATAGCTGTAAGAATGAGTATTATCAAAAAGTCAAAAAAATTACAAGCATTGGCAAGGATGTGGAGAGAATGACACATTTGTGCATCGTTGGTGGGAATGTAAATTTGTACAGCCACTATGGAAAACAGTAAAGAGTTTCCTCAAAAAATTAAATATAGAGCTACCACATGGTCCAGCAATTCTACTTCTGGATACTTATTTGAAGAAAACAAAAACACTAATAAAAGCTATATGCACCCCTATGTTTATTGCAGCATTTTTTATAATAGCCAAGATATGGAAACATCCTAAGTGTCCATCAGTAGATGAATGGATAAATAAGATGTGATATATATATATATATATATATATATATATATATATGTATGTATATATGGTGGAATATATCTCATCCAGCTTTGAGGACATTATGCTAAGTGAAATAAGTTAAACAAAGAAATACAAATACCTACAAATACCATATAATCTCACTTATATGTGGAATCTAAAAAAAAAAATAACAAAAACAAAACTAAGCTCATAGATACAGAGAACAGACTTTAGTTGCTAGAGGTGGTGGGTGTAAGGGGTGAGTGAAATGGATGAAGGGAGTCAAAATGTACAAATTACTGTGGGGAGTGTAAGGTACAACATGGCAAATATAGTCAATAATACTGTATTACATATTTGAAATTGTCTGAGTCAATCTAAAAGTTCCCATCACAAGAAAAAAATCCATAATTATATATGGTGATGGATGTTAACTTGATTTATTGTAGTGATCACTTCATTATATATACAAATAAAGAATTGTTATGTTGTACAACTGAAACTAATATAATGTTCTATGTTAACCATAACTCAATAACAAAATTTGAATTTTACTTTAAATTTCCTAACATATGATTCCTCTGATTACTAAGGATATTGATCTTTTCTATTCATTTCTGTTTTTAATATTTTCTATGACTATCATATTCATATTCTTAGCCTATATCAGGTTGCTTAGTCTTTTTAGTTATTTTTTCTTCCATTTTTATTGATATATAATTGACATACAATAATAAGTTTAAAGTGTCCAACATAATGATTTGACTTACATATATCATGCAATGATTTTTACAATAAGTTTAGTGAACATTTATCATCTCATATACAGACAAAATTAAGGAAATAGAAAAATATTTTCCTGTGAGGAGAACTTTAGGACTTACACTCTTAACAGTTATCATTTATAATATATAGCACTGTTAGTTATCTTTATCACATTGTACCTTATATCCCTAGTAATTAATTGTCTTGTAACTGGAAGTTTTAACTTTTGACCACATTTCTGAATCCCTCCACCACTTTTGCCTCTGGTAAAAACAAATCTGATCTCTTTTTATATGAGTTTTATTGTTAGTTTGTTTTTGAAGTATAATTAACCTACTACACAAATTTAGCTCCTGTTAAACAATGTAGTAATTCAATACTTCTATAACTTTGAAAATAATCACCACAATAAGTCTAGTCTTGTTCCTGATCTTAGAGGGAGAGCTTTCACTTTTTCACCATTGAGTATGGTGTTTGTTGTATACGACCTTTATTATGGCAAGGTACGTTTTTTCTATACCCATTTTATTGAGAGTTTTTTATTATAAAGGGGGGCTAAATCTTTTAAAATGCATTAAATGCATCTATTGATGTGATCATAAGATTTTTATTCTTCAGTTTGTTACTGTGGTGTATCATATTGATTAATTTGTGGATAAGGAATCATTATTGCTACCTTGATCATTATATTAATCTTTTAATGTATTGCTGAAATCAGTTTGCTACAATTCGTTAAGGATTTTTGCATTCATGCTCATCAATGTTATTGGCTTATAATTTTCATTTTTGTGATATCTTTGTCTGTATTTGTTATCAGGGTGATGCTGGTCTCATAGAATGAGTACAGAAGCATTCCTTCCTCTACAAATTTTTGAAAGAGTTTGAGAGGGACAGATGTTAACTCTTCTCTAAATGTTTTATAGAATTCACCTGTAAAGCAATCTGGTCCTATACTTTTGTTTGTTGGGAGTTTTTTCATTTCTGATTTAATTTCATTAGTGGTAATTGGTCTGTTCATGTTTTCTAATTACTCACTGTTCAGTCTTGAGAGACTGTACATTTCTAGGAATGTGTCCTTTTGTTATAGGTTGTCCATTTTATTGGCATATAATTGTAGCAGTCTCCTATGATCTTTTTGTTTCTATGGTGTCAGTCATAAATTCTCCTTTTTCATTCTGATTTTTTGATTTGGACTTTTTTTTTTTTTTCCTTGATGAGTCTAGCTAGAGGTTTATCAATTTTGTTTATCTTTGGAAAGATGAAGCTCTCAGTTTAATTGATCTTTTCTATTGACTTTCTTTTTGATTGTTTCTAGTACATTAGTTCTTCTCTGGTTCTTAAAATTTCTTCCTTCTACTTACTTTGTGTTTTGTCTTTTCCTTTTCTAGTTCCTTTAGGTATAAGTTTAGATTTTTATTTGGTACTTTTCTTATTTCCTAATGTAGGCTTATATCACTATAAAGTTTCCCCTTAGAATTTCTTTTGCTGAGTCCCATAGATTTTGATCTTAGTGTTTTCATTTTCATTTGTCTTCAGATATTCATTATTTTTATTTTCTTCTTTGATTTCTTCAGTAATCCACTGGTTGTTTAATAATATTGTTTAGCTTCCCTTTGGTTGTGTTTTGTGTTTTTTTTTTTTTTTTCTTGTAGTTGATATCTAGTCTCACAGCATTGTGTTTGGAAATGATGTTTGATATGATTTCAATTTTCTTAGATTTACTGAGGTTCGTTTTGTGACTTAGAAGTGATCTATCCTGGAGAATGTTCCACGTGCACTTGAAAAGAATGTATATTCTGCTGCTTTGAGAAGAAATGTTCTACACATATCTATTAAGTTCCTTTGGTCTAATGTGTCATTTAAGGCCAGTGTTTCCTTATTGATTGTCTGCCTAGATGATCTGTCCATTGATATAAATGTAGTGATAAAGTCTCCTGTTATGAATGTGTTGCTGTCAATTTCTCCTTTATGTTTGTTAATATTTGCTTTATATATTTAAGTGATCCTATATTGTGTGCCTATGTATTTTCAACCATTATATTCTTTTCCTGGATTGATCCCTTGGTCATTATGTAATGTCTTCCTTTGTCTCTTGTTACAGTCTTTGTATTAAAGTCCATTTTGTCAGATATAAGTATCGCTACCCCAACTTTCTTTTCATTTCCATTTTCAATGAATACCTTTTTCTAAGCCCTCAGCTGCAGTCTGTGTGTGTCTTTAGATTTGAAGTGAGTCTCTTGTAAGGAGAATATATATGGGTCTTGTTTTAGTATCTATTCAGCCACCCTATGTCTTTTGATTGGAGCATTTAGTCCATTTACATTTAATGTAATTATCTATAGGTATGTACTTATTGCCATTTTGCTAATTGTTTTTATATTTATTTTAAATTCCTTTCTTCTTCTTTTGCTCTTTTCCCTTGTGATTTGGTGACTATAGTTAGTGTTATGTTTTGTGTGATTAAGAGGTGAGAGACATCTTGGATCTGGTGTCAACCTTATGGTAGGTGTAGCCAGTGTCCAGGGTTGTCCCAGAACTGGCGTTGGCCTGCTGGTAGGCAGGGATGGGGCCCAGGAGTTCTCAGGGCTAGTGCCAGCCTACTGTTCGGTGGAGTTAGGTCCTGGGGTCTCTGGCTACAAAGTCCTCGGGGTCTCAATGCCGGAGTCTGTCTGTTGGTGGGTGGGGTCACTTCCTGACCTAGCTGGCTGCATGACAAATGGTGTCCTGAAGCTGGTGTCAGCCCACTGGTGGGTAAGTCTCGATCTTGTAGTGGCTCACTGCGGGGCCCAAGGTGTTCCAGAGCTGCTGTTGGCTTGCTGGAGCAGGAGGACTGGGCCCAACAATTCTGTGGCCTTGTCTTCCCAGTACAGTACCCCAAGTTCTTTGAGGACAACCTATGTAATTGTAATTATTCTCCCATTTGTTGGTCACTTACCTAGGGGTATAGATCTTCACCATACTGCTCCTCTGTCCCTCCTACCTGTCTCATTGTGGTTCTTTCTTTGTATCTTTAGTTGTAGAAAATCTTTTCTGCTAAACTTCCAGTCTTTCTCATCAGTGGTTGCTTTATAAATAGTTGTAATTTTGCTATGTCCATGTGAGGAGTTGAACTCATGGTCTTCCTACTCTGCCACGTTGGCCACTCCCTGTTTGGTCTTTTAAAATATTTATTTGTTTATACGTTAAGACTAAATCTTTGTTTATTATGTAAAGATAGTTTTCTTTGACTTTTAACTTTTTATTTTATTTATTTTATGATTCAATTTTTCTTTCAAAAATTTTAATTTATGCCATATCAAATTTATATGAATGTAATTTTTACTGTTTCAGAAAAAATACTATATATACACATAATATGTGTATATTATATGCACATATATATTTTACTGTTGCAGTTTGTTTCATTTTATATATATAGGGAATCCCAAATGTGATAGAACTTGATATTTCAGGAACACAAATCCTCCTCACGTCTTTTTTATAATGCACATGGTTGAGTATAGAAAAGTCTGACCTATAGATAAATGGAATATAATTGTTTAAAACATTAGAGTTCCTTTGAAACTTTTTTAGGTTTTTGTTTTAAATGTATAAATCATTATGAACTATATAATATATTATTAAGTGACATTTGTCTCTTAATTTCTTTATTTTCAATATATAGTGCAATTTAAACAATTAAATTAGTGCACAGAAAAATCATTCATGTGAGATTTGATATCATGCAGGTTCTTAGGCTCATTCCCAAAATTTTGTTTCAACATCTTGGTTATTAGGTGTCATAATCTATATTTTTAACAAGCACACCAGGTCATTTTCTTGTGGATATATCATTTTTGAGAAATCTCTAACTTACAATTTACATGTAGTTTTGATTATTAATGAGATTTCCACTAGCTATTATAAAATCAATTAAAAGATAATTGTATAAAATTTGTATTCAATATTCTGTTGAAAACATGGAATAATAAATAAATAACTGATAATACATAAGACAGTTGAAAACGATGTCATTTTTTTTCCTGTTTTTGTAATAATATACAGCAAATGACTTTGCACTTTTCTCTGACTTCCCGAAATATAAACCAAATTTTTCCTCTTAAAAATGTAGCTCAGGGCTTCCCTGGTGGCGCAGTGGTTGGGAGTCTGCCTGCCGATGCAGGGGACGCGGGTTCGTGCTCCGGTCCAGGAGGGTTCCGTGTGCCGCAGGGTGGCTGGGCCCGTGAGCCATGGCCGCTGGGCCTGTGCGTCCGGGGCCTGTGCTCCGCAGCGGGAGAGGCCACAGTGGTGAGAGGCCCGCGTACAAAAAAAAAAAAAAAAAGTGTAGCTCAAACAAATAAAAAGCTTCCCATTGACAGGGATACTGTTATTCTTTCTATTGTCTGGCTTGCTTCCTGAAACACAAATAGGTATAAAAGGAGATAGATTTCTTACCAGTATCTTTATAAGTTTTTTTAAGAGAGTACATATGTGGGTGTACGTGGATTTTCCTCTTTGTTGCCAAAGTACTACTGGGGATATTGTGATAGTTTTAAATGATTATAACAAAGGCCATAAATGAATATGAGATGTAGAAGTAACTCCAGAAAAGAGATACTAAAGTATTTGAAAATAGTACTATTTTATTTTAAAATGTGTTTCCATTTTATGGGTCTAGAAAGCCATAGGAAAAAGGGAAAGTGAAACTCAACAGATACTAGTGTGATATATCATAAAGCGTATTAGGAAATGGACTAATGGACCATACAGTCCAGCTTCTTGTCTCAGATATGTCCAATCTGAAAAATAGTAAGGCAATATGAAAGTAAAGCAAAATTTAAAATAATACTATAGAATATATTTGTTGTCATTTTTCCCATTTCTCACCCTGTGCTTAATCTATTCTTATATATATAAGAGATTTATATGAATCTTATCTATTAAGTGCTTAATCTTAATCTATTCTTATATAGATAAGAGATGGTAATAAATGAAATAATATCTGTCATTTACTGATACCTTATAGTCCACTTTTATTCTTAGTAATGATTCTATACAGTTGGTGGTTTTAACCAAGATTTGCAAATTGGAAACAGAAACCAAGAACAATTAAGCAATTAGCCTAGTCTTGTAATAGCCAGAGCCACTATTTACATTAAATTATGCCTAGTTTTTGGACTTCCCTGGTGGTGCAGTTGTTAAGAATCCACCTGCCAATTCAGGGGACACGGGTTCAAGCCCTGGTCTGGGAAGATCCCACATGCCATGGAACAACTAAGCCCGTGCGCCACAACTACTGAGCCTGTGCTCTAGAGTCCATGAGCCACAACTACTGAAGTCCGCATGCCTAGATCCTGTGCTCACACAAGAGAAGCCACCACAGTAAGCCCACCCACTGCAATGAAGAGTAGCCTCTGCTCATCGAAACTAGAGAAAGCCCGTGCACAACAACAAACACAGAATGCAGTAAAAAATAAATAAATAAATATTTTTTAAAAAAATGTTTTTCTTTTCAAGGGAGTCCAGGTCTAGGTTGGTATATTTAATTACTGCCTCTTTGAGTATTTCCAGGAAGGCTGTCGTGTTTTCATTGGGTTCCTGGCTGATGGCTGAAACCTTTGAGTAATTAATGAGTTTCCTTATGCTTGCTTTGAGTTCAGCTTTTATACAGATTATAACATGTTCCTTTTCCCATTGCTCATTGGGGTTATTGCAGTCCCAGTGAGGGTCCATATGTGAAATGGTTTCCCCCACAGGTTATTTTGAGCTGGAAAAATGAAGGCTGTCTGCAAAGTTGTGGGCCTCCTTCAGGACCTCTTCCTTCTCAGTATCTAATAGAGTTTGCCCCAAGATTATCATGACATCCTTCCAGGCTAAGTCAAAAGCTAAGGTTAAGTGTTGGGATTTGTCAGTGTAGTGGTCAGGATCTTCAGAAAATTTACCTAGTTCCATTTTGATCTGTTTCAACTCTAGAAGAGTAAAAGGTTTCTGAATAAGTTGGGGTCTGAATTTGCCCATTGCCTCCACCAAAGGGTAAATTCTAGGGGGAGGCCTCGTGGGATTCAGATCTCCCGGGTAAAGCAGTAAGGGGGCTGTTGGTAGCAAAGGGAGATAGATGGAGGATGGGGTGGTTTTAGCGCTATCCCCAGGTTTAAAGATTTTTGCTCTTATCGGTCTCAGGTCCTCTCAAGGAGAGGTTGGGTGTTGTTCCATCAGGGTCAGCACAGCAGAGTCAATTTTACAAGTCTTGTAGAGGTCTTCCCTATCTCTAAGAGCAAGAAACGCTTGAACATAAGGAATCTCACTCCATTTTCCTTCTCATTTGTAGAATAGATCTAGTTGAAGGATTGTATTAAAGTTAATGCTACCATGTAAGGGCCTCTCTTCTTGGTCTCCCAGCTTATACTGGGGTCAAGCAGTGCTGCAGAAAAAGATCAGTCTCTCTTTCTTCAGGGTGTCAGGGTAAAAAGCCAACCACTTTTTGAGGATGTAGCCTAAGGGAGTGGCAGGTGGCAGGAGGCCAGTGGTTTGGTTACCTATCTGGAATGAGAGAATACACAACACTGTCAGGGGAGTCTCAGTGTCCTGATATCCCTGACCGCCTGCAGGAAAGGGTGTCCCTCCCCTCCTCCTGGTATCAGTGGAGGGCCCTGGCCATAGGCCCCCCAGGACTATTATCTATTCCCTCTGGCCCCAAAGGCATTGTCATCAATAGAGATCCCCCTGCCTTACTGGCAGTGAGGACACACAACATTCAGGGAGAGTAACAGACCATGTGCCAATGGTTGTGTCACCTATAGAGATTCTCTCACCTAGATGAGCAATTTGTCTGGTAGAGGGAATACCCAGCATCGAGGCTATGTAACCAATAGAGATTCCCTCACCTTAATGAGCAGTTTGTTTGCACTCTCTGGCTCCTCAGTTTCATGATAGTGTGGTTATTCCTTCTTTCCCATTGTCAGTGGGCCTATGTGGGTGGTCAGGGCCATAAAGGCAAGTCCCTGGAGATTCCTGACAGGCTGGCAGTTGGCAAGGTCTGGGTAGTGATAGAAATTGTGCTGGGTGGCCAAGTGGAGGAAGAATTAGTTCACCTTAGGGACCATGCAAAACAGATGTTTGAGATGGCAAGGAAAAGAATGTGGGGATCTAAAATAAGAGCTGTCCAGCTAAAAAGGGGACTTTCCTCGAGGCTGGGGAGCATAGAACTGCTGAGATTCCCCACAGATTGGGTGTTTTGGGTGGTCGTCAGCCTGATCTATCAACAGAAGAAAGCTCCTTTGGGTCTCAAAACAGGGAAGAAGGGCCCCGAAAAGATAGTGGAAAAATCTCCCAGAGTCCCACAACTGATCTCAGTTCCAGCCAGTTCCTCTAATGTAGTTGCCAGCAGTGGTGAATGATGCATGCCAGAGGCCTGAAAGGAGAGTTATGGGTGGGAAAATAATGGGTAGAGGTCTCTGGGGAACACCACTGGGGCCATCTCAAGTTAGCACTGGCACACAGGCAGCAGCCCTTTCTCAGGCATATTAGGCAAGGAGCAGAGGTATGTAAGACAAAGGAGATAAACCAAGGCGGGGCAATTGTCATGCAATGGTCAAAAGCCAGAGGAAGCTGCAAGGCGGTGGCTCAGACATAACTTTAGTGATTAGAGTCACCACACCAAAGATATTACTGGGTTGACATGTGTTGTGTCAAATGGCTTCAACCGAGGAGGTCAACGGAAGGCCCAGACCAGCAATCCTGGTCCTTGTGATAGCAAGCAAAGAAATTATTTCAAGTATTCATTGAACACTTACTACATAGTAAGCAAGTTAAAAACATCATCTCTTTTAAAATTCACAGCAATTCTACAAGTTAAGCAATTATGAAAGGAAATATATATGTATAGATCCTTAGATTGCCTTTTTAATTTAATTTTACTTTTTTTAACAGTTTTTTTGGAGTATAATTGCTTTACATTGATCTGTTAGTTTCTGCTGTGTAAGAAAGTGAATCAGTTATACATATACTTATATCCACATATCCTCTCCCTCTTGTGTCTCCCTCCCACCCTCTCTACCACACTCCTCTAGAGGGTCACAAAGCACTGAACTGATCTCCCTGTGCTATGCAGCTGCTCCCACTAGCTACCTATTTTACATTTTGTAGTGTATATATGTCCATGCCACTCTCTCACTTTGTCTCAGCTTACCCTTCCCCCTCCCCGTGTCCTCAAGTCCATTCTCTATGTCTGTGTCCGGCCCGTAGATTCTTCAGAACCTTTTTTTTTTTAAAATTCCATATATGTGTTAGCACATGGTATTTATTTTTCTCTTTCTGACTTAAATCACTTGTATGACAGACTCTAGGTTCAACCACCTCTCTACAAATAACTCAATTTCATGTCTTTCTATGGTTGAGTAATATTCCATTGTATTTATGTGCCACATCTTCTTTATCCATTCATCTGTAGATGGACACTGAGGTTGCTTCCATATTCTGGCTATAGTAAATAGTGCTTCAGTGAACATTGTGGTACATGACTCCTTTTGAGTTATGGTTTTCTCAGTGTATATGCCCAGTAGTGGGATTGCTGAGTCATGTGGTAGTTCTATTTTTAGTTTATTAAGGAACCTCCATACTGTTCTCCATAGTGGCTGTGTCAGTTTACATTCCAACCAAGAGTGCAAAAGGGTTCCCTTTTCTCCACACTCTCTTCAGCATTTATTGTTTGTATATTTGATGATGGCCATTCTGACGGGTGTGAGGTGATGCCTAATTGTAGTTTTCATTTGCATTTCTCTAATGATTATTAATCTTGAGCATCCTTTCATGTGTTTGTTGGCAATCTGTATATCTTCTTTGGAGAAATGTCTATTTAGGTCTTCTGCCCGTTTTTGGATTGGGTTGTATGTGTTTTTGATATTGAGCTGCCTGAGCTGTTTGTATATTTTGGAGATTAATCCCTTGTCAGTTGCTTAATTTGCAAATATTTTCTCCCATTCTGAGGGTTGTATTTTCATCTTGTTTATGGTTTCCTTTGCTGTGCAAAAGCTTTTAAGTTTCATTAGGATTCATTTGTTTATTTCTGTTTTTATTTCCATTTCTCTAGGATGTGGGTGAAAAAGGATCTTGCTGTGATTTATGACATAGAGTGTTCTGCCTATGTTTTCCTCTAAGAGTTTTAAAGTGTCTGACTTACATTTAGATCTTTAATCCATTTTGAGTTCATTTTTGTCTATAGTGTTAGGGAGTTTTTAAATTTCATTCTTTTACATATAGCTATCCAGTTTTCCTAGCACCACCTATTGAAGAGGTTGTCTTTTCTCCATTGTATATTCTTGCCTCCTTTGTCAAATATAAGGTGACCATATGGGTGTGGGTTTATCTCTGGGCTTTCTATCCTGTTCCATTGATCTATATTTCTGTTTTTGTGCCAGTACCATACTGTCTTGATTACTGTAGCTTTGTAGTATAGTCTGAAGTCAGGGAGTCTGATTCCTCCTGCTCCGTTTTTCTTTCTCAAGATTGCTTTGGATATTCAGGGTCCTTTGTGTTTCCATACAAATTGTGAAATTTTTTGTTCTAGTTTTGTGAAAAATGCCAGCAGTAGTTTGATAGAGATTGCAATGAATCTGTAGATTTCTTTGGGTAGTAGAGTCATTTTCACGATGTTGATTCTTCCAGTCCAAGAACATGGTATATCTCTCCATCTGTTTGTATCATCTTTATTTTCTTTCATCAGTATCTTATATTTTTCTGTATACAGGTCTTTTTTCTCCATAGGTAAGTTTATTCCTAGCTATTTTATTCTTTGTGTTACAGTGGTAAATGGGATTTAATTTCTCTTTCAGATTTTTCATCCTTAGTGTATAGGAATTCAAGAGATTTCTGTGCATTAATTTTGTATCCTGCTACTTTAACAAATTCATTGATTACCCCTAGTAGTTTTCTCGTAGCATCTTTAGGATTCTCTGTGTATTGTATCATGTCATCTGCAAACAGTGATAATTTAACTTCTTCTTTTCTGATTTGGATTCCTTTTATTTCTTTTTATTCTCTGATTGCTGTGGCAAAACCTTCCAAAACTATGCTGAATAATTGTGGTGAGAGTGGGCAACCTTGTCTTGTTTCTGATCTTAGAGGAAATGGTTTCAGATTTTCACAATTGAGAGTGATGCTGGTTGTGGGTTTGTCATATATGGCCTTTATGATGTTGAGGTAAGTTCCCTCTATGCCTACTTTCTGGATGTTTTTTATAATAAATGGGTGTTGAATTTTGTCAAAAGCTTTCTCTGCATCTATTGAGATAATCATGTTTTTTCTCTTTCAAGTTGTTAATATGGTGTATCACATTGATTGATTTGCGTAATTGAAGAATCCTTGCATTCCTGGGACAAACCCCATTTGATCATGGTGTATGATCCTTCTAATGTGCTGTTGGATTTTGTTTTCTAGTATTTTGTTGAGGATATGTGAATCTCTGTTCATCAGAGATATTGGCCTGTAGTTTTCTTTTTTGTGACATCTTTGGTTTTGATATCAGGGTGATGGTGGTCTTGTAGAATGAATGTGGGAGTGTTTCTCCCTCTACTATATTGTAGAAGAGTTTTAGAAGGATAGGTGTTAGCTCTTTTCTAAATGTTTGATAGAATTTGCCTGTGAAGCCTGCTGGTCCTGGGCTTTTGTTTCTTCAAATATTTTTAATCACAGTTTCAATTATAGTGCTTGTGGTTGGTCTGTTTATATTTTCTTTTTCTTCCTGGTTCAGTCAAAGAAGGTTGTGCTTTTCTAAGAATTTGTCCATTTCTTCCTGGTTGTCCATTGTATTGGCATATAGTTGCTTTTAGTAATCTCTCATGATCCTTTGTATTTCTGCAGTGTCAGTCGTTAGTTCCTTTTCATTTCTAATTATGTTGATTTAAGTCTTCTCCCTTTTTTTCTTGATGAATATGCCTAATGGTTTCTTTTTTTTTATCTTCTCAAAGAACCAGCTTTTAGTTTTATTGATCTTTGCTATCATTTCCTTCATTTCTTTTTCACTTATTTTTGATCTGATCTTTATAATTTCTTTCCTTCTGTTAACGTTGGATTTGTTTTGCTCTTCTTTCTCTAATTACTTTCAGTATAAGGTTAAGTTGTTTATTTGAGATGTTTCTTGTATTTTTTCTTGAGGTAGAATTGTATTGCTATAAACTTCTCTCCTAGAACTGCTTTTGCTGCATCCCATAGCTTTTGGGTCATCGTGTTTTCATTGTCATTTGTTTCTAGGTATTTTTTGATTTCCTCTTTAAGTTCTTCAGTGATCTTTCGGTTATTTAGTAGTTTAAAGTTTAGCCTCTATGTCTTTGTATTTTTTACAGTTTTTTTTCCTCTAACTGATCTAGTCTCAGAGCATTGTGGTCAGAAAAGATACTTGATATGATTTCAATTTTCTTACATTGACCAAGGCTTGATTTTGACCCAACATATGATCTATCCTGGAGAATATTCCATGAGCACTTGAGAAGAAAGTGTATTTTTTTTTTGTATGGAATGTCCTATAAATATCAATTAAGTCCATCTTGGTTAATGTGTCTTTTAAAGCTTGTGTTTCCTTATTTATTTTCATTTTGGTTGATCTGTTCATTGGTGAAAGTTGGATGTTAAAGTCCTCTACTACTATTGTGTTACTGTCAGTTTCCCCTTTTAAGGCTGTTACTATTCGCCTTATGCATTAAAGTGCTCCTATGTTGGGTGCATTAATATTTACAATTATTATATCTTCTTCTGGATTGATCCTCGATCATTATATAGTGTTGTTCTTTGTCTCTTGTAATAATTTTTTCTTAAGTCTATTTTGTCTGATATGAGAATTGTTACTCCAGCCTTCTTTTGATTTCTATTTGCATGGAATATATTTTTCCATCCCCTCACTCTCAACCTGTATGTGTCCCTAGGTCTGAAGTGTGTCACTTGTAGATAGCATATATACAGGTCTTGTCATTGTATCCATTCAGCCAGTCTACGTCTTTTGGTTGGGGCACTTAATCAATTTACATTTAAGGTAATTATCGATATGTATGTTCCTATTACCATGTTCTTAATTGTTTTGGGTTTGTTTTTGCAGGTCTTTTCCTTCACTTGTGTTTCCTGCCTAGAGAAGTTCCTTTAGCATATGTTGTAGAGCTGGTTTGGTGGTGCTGAATTCTCTTAGCTTTTTCTTGTCTGTAAAGGTTCTAATTTCTCAGTCAAATCTAAATGGGATCCTTGCTGGGTAGAGTAATCTTGGTTGTAAGTTTTTCCCTTTCATCACTTTAAATATGTCCTGCCACTCCCTTCTGCCTTGCAGAGAGTCTGCTGAAAGCTCAGCTGTTAACTTTATGGGGATTCCCTTGTGTGTCATTTGTGGCTTTTCCCTTGTTGCTTTTAATATTTTTTCTTGGTATTTAATTTTTGATAGTTTGCTTAATATGTGTCTTGGCATGTTTCTCATTGGCTTTATCCTTTATGGGACTCTGTGCTTCCTGGACTTGATTGACTATTTCTTTTCCCATATTAGGGAAGTTTTCAACTATAATCTCCTCAAATATTTTCTCAGTCCCTTTCTTTTTCTCTTCTTCTTCTTGGACCCCTATAATTCTGATGTTGGTGCATTTAATGTTGTCCCAGAAGTCTCCGAGACTGTCCTCTATTCTTTTCATTCTTTTTTCATTATTCTGCTCTGCAGTAGTTATGTACACTATTTTATCTCCAGATCACTTATCCATTCTTCTGCCTCAGTTGAGTCCTTCTAAAAATTTTAAATTTCATTTATTGTGTTGTTCATTATTGTTTGTTTGCTCTTTATTTCTTCTATGTCCTTATTAAACATTTCTTGTATATTCTCCATTCTATTTCCAAGATTATGGATCAACTTTACTCTCCTTACTCTGAATTCCTTTTCAGGTAGATTGCCTATTCCCTCTTCATTTGTTTCGTCTGTTTGGTTTCTACTTTGCTCCTTCATCTGCTGTGTATTTCTCTGTTTTCTCATTTTCCTTAACTTACTGTTTTGGGGATTTCCTTTTCGCAGGCTGCAGGTTTGTAGATCCCGCTGTGTTTGGTGTCTGCCCTCAGTGTTTAAGGTTAGTTCAGTGGATTGTGTAGGCTTCCTGGTGGAAGGGACTTCTTCAAAAAGTCTTTTATTGATCAATTGATCTTTCTTCTCTGGAACTTTAAGGACTAAGTGTTCCCTGGAATTTATAAGGTATTCTCTCTTCTTAGTCAAACATCTTTATATACATTAGTGTGAATCAGCAGGAGGACAATGCAGGATGCATTCATTAGGAAGCTCTCTATCATGGCAGTCATCTGGGATTTGTAAGTTCTGCCTTCCACCTGGTAATTCAGAAAGCCAGCTTCTTTCTCTCTTGTTATTTTGCAATCTCCTGAAGCATTGGAGTCCTTTGCTCTCAACTTCATTGTGAATCTGGAACACCAGCTCTTCTTCATTCTTAAGCAGGCTGAGTTCCCAAGATTGCCCTTTTTTTAAAAGTTGCAGGGTTTTTTTCTAGGTTCAGACCAATAATGATCTGCTAATTTAAAGAAAAAGGAAAAAAAAATGTCCACCAGGAAATTAAAACACATACACTTTACACTAATTGAGGTTATGAAGTGTTTTGTTTCAACATAGAAATAAATTCCTTCCTTCTTCCCCACTGTTCTCTCCCTTGTGTCTTTATGTCTGTTTGTCTATATGTTTATCCATCTACCTGCCTATCTGCCTATCTATCTCTACTAGAAAGTGTATTTATATAAACACAATCTCTTCAGAATGTAGAGAGGTTCATTTTTATTCCATTACAAATGTTCTAGTTACTAAATGACGGGGGGGGACTTCTATCCATGTTTTCTGATGCTAAGCAATGTCTGCTAAGTTATATTATATAGTAGAGAAAACAGTAGTGCAAAAGCCCTGAAGAAGGAATATGCTGTGGTGTTGGAAACATGATCAAGGAGGGAAAGAGGTAGGACATGAGGCTTAGAGGTAGCTGGAGCCTGCTGAATTAAAGTCTTGAATACAATGAGTATTTTAGAGTTCTTCTGATTGTGACCAGAAGCCAATGGAAGGTTCTGTGCAGGGTGGGAGTGATGAGTCTTAATTTAAATTTTAAAAGATCAATAACTGTATTAACTGCTATTGATTACTTCAGTAACATGTTTAGAGAGAATGCCATTTAGCAAAAGAGGTTACTGCTGACCTAGATAAGAAATAAATGTGTAGCTGGAGGGCAGTGTGGAAATTGAGAGAGGGCTTTGGTTTTGTTTGTTTTAAGACAAAAAGTTTATAGTTGCTTATGCAGCTAAAGATGAGAGGCAAACATGATTTCTAATAAAGCAATTTAATTTTTATTTAACAATCTGTAAGAGATAATTTCCATGGATTTCTCCCCTATTTGTACATTTTTTGAGCAGAAACACTGACTGCCCTTTGTTTCAGACAATTTTTTCAAGAATATTTGTATAGCAGTTTTGGAAGATAGAGGTAATGCCCACCTTTAGAGGATAGAGATGCTTTGTTTACAGCCTTTGAAGTTAGAGATATGTCTGTCTCTAGAGCAAAGGACAGGCTTAATTACTGTCCAGGATAATGAAGGTAACATCTCCATCAGAGCACAGACCAGACATATTTACAGACCACTAAAAAACAAGTAGGCTCCCTAAATTTGTTTCCTCTCAAATAACACAACTCTCTCTATATGCAGATATCCATAAGGGCCCAATAACTTCACATCCATGAGACTTGTATGCAAGGGAAAATGACAAGAATACATCAATGATTACGATACTTGCTGTGCTGTGAGTAATAAAGTTGTCTTGTGTCTTTTTCCAGCATTCATGAAACTGTGGCAGGCTAACTTGTTAACTTGAAAGTTGGCTAAAATCTCAGGCCCTTCGTAGTTCTTGACAAAACCTTCCCATGAATAAAACTCCAGTCCCAGATAGCTTCACCTGTGAATTCTAGCAAACATGCATGAAATAAATTACACCAATTATTCCAGAAATTTGAAAAGGAGAAAATATTTCCCCATTCATTGTAAAGCCAGTATTACCTTGATATAAAAATCATAAAAAGGTATTACAAGAAAAACTCCCATAGATCAATATCTCTAATGCATATAGATAACAATATTCTAAACAAAAATTTAGCAGTTTTAATTCAACTCTATATCAAACATATCATATCTAAGGGTATTTTGTATCAGGAAAGGAAGGTCTAACTTTTGAAGGTCAGTCAATGAAATTTATCAGATTGAAGAACTAAAAAGAGAAAACACATGATTATCTCTGTAGACACAGAAAAAGCATTTAAAAAATCCAATATTTCTTCCTGATAAAAATGCTCAGCACACTAAGAACACAAGGGGTTTTCTCAATATGACAAAGAGCATCTTTGAAAAACCTATAGTTAATATCATATTTAATGGATAAAGTCTCAAAGTTAAGATTTATAATATATGACACCAAAAATATGTTCCATAAAAGACCAACCAAATTCGTAAACATAAAAAGTTCTACTCTCTGAAAAGTATATAAAGATAATAAAAAGATGAGGCAAAGACAGGAAGAAAATATTTGCAATTCTCATATCTAAAAAAATGACTTCTATCCAGAATATATAAGGCACTGTCAAAAATCCAAAATAAGAAAAAAATGAGTAAAAATTTGAGAAGTCATTACCCCAAATTAGAAATGTAGATGACAAATAAACAAGCACAAGAAATAGGTACTCAGCATCATTAGCTATTAGAGAAAGACAAATTAAAACCACAGTGGGATACTACTGCACCAATTAGGATAGCTAAAACTAAAATGAATGACTATATGAAACATTCACAGAGATCTATCACATTACTGGTAGGGGTGTAATACAGTATAACTGTTTTGGAAAGCAGCATGACAATATTGTGGAGATATGAACAAAATGAAAGTTTTATAAAAAGTGAAGTTAGTTCAACAATACTAGGTTTTAAAATATCTAACCTTAATCTTTTTATCTCTATAGTGTTTGTATGTGGGTAGGATGGTGGCTAATAACATTTATCATTGAAAAATATCAGAATCAAGTGAGAAATTTTACATGACTGTAATTTTAAAATGTAAATCATTAATGTAAAGATGAAGTGTTATTATACTTATTATTACTTTATCTTGTTGAAAACTATAATACCCTTTCAATAATGTGGTTATTATTCAATAACATTTCAATTATACAGTTGTATTTCCTTCTACTTTCTCCAGCATTTTTACTCCTAATAGTAGGTGTAGAGCCTAAAATTAGCCAAATTCTACTACTGATACTATCCCTAAACCAAAAGATTAAATCAGTCCATTAATTCCACTGCAGAAAAAAATATTTCAATGCAAAAAAGTTAGTCATTATGAAACATGGGATTGGGAAATTTAGAGATAATGTATTAGATGTACAGAAGGCCAGGATGACCGTAGAGAAGAAAAAAAGGCACAGATCTCTGAGGATACTTTTATCTCTTGTGTTGATGGGCCATTGGTTAATAAAGCAGCTTCTCTTTTTCTAAAGTGACACGAGAGGGTGAGAAGTCTGTTGTTATCTTTCCTGAGTGAGAGAATGAATGAAGAAGTGAGGTAGGAGGTAGATAGGCCCCTGGGCTGACCAGCTGAAATTTGTCAAGCAGATAAATTGGAACCTTGTTTTCCCTAGATATTCCAAGGACAAAGTTAGTGGCAGAAGCTGAGTCTACTGGAGTAATGAGATAAGATGACCACATCTATTACTCCTGAGGTCAGGGAAACCTCTCCCACTGCACATGCACAGGAAGGCTCCTTTGGGGTCAAAAAGGGAGGAGGCACCACCTCATAATAAGTGTTGTCAAACCTCCCATTAGCCTCTGCTGTGGAATCCATCTTGGTGAAAAATGTACATGCATATTGGGTAGGGTCCTAGTGCAGGTCAGATGTGGGAAAAGAAGTGAGGTAATTGGCCAGAGGAGAACAAAGACCCAGAAGAACTGTCCCTATATAAATGATTTAACTGCCTCTTTACTGTGCTCCTGCTCATTAGGGAGGATGCCCACACCCTTTCTCTCAGGATATGTATTTCTGCCTTGCTTCAGTCTTAAATAAATAAACTACTTCTCTGTGTGCTCTCCTTCATGTTGTCCTGTGCTAATAATAATAAATTTTGTTACTATTTTTACAGTTTTTGCCTCTTTGAAACTTTCTTGCTTTCAAATGGGGCAAGAACCGGGCAACTTTTTTCTAGCCTCCAGCCCCTGGTGGACTAACAACTAGGATTACTGGTTTTCATCCAGGCTACTCAGGTTAAATTCCTGGACAGGGAACTAAGATCCTGCTTCAGGACCACTTACTGCTGTCTCTCCGAGAACAGAAGCAAGAACTCAAGTCACTAGAGATAGTTATTGTGTGGCTAAAGCAGAATTGCCCATTTTTTAGTAATCACTTCACTGAACATTTACTTAGCACTACTTTATGCCAAGGACAGTGCTAGGTGTTCAAAGATTATTTGTTGCAACTCTATGTGACTGGATTTTGTGAATCCAAAATGACTGTCTTGTATTTCATGTATGTATTTTTATGTATTCTTATAGCCCTGATAATTTGTGACAGATTTTATTTTTTAAAGAATTGTAATGTAGCACGGCTATACTTCCCCATGCAGCAAGTAGTTAGAGACACTGAATGCATATGTACCACATGGAATTTAGGAGTCTTGAAGTGGAAAGTCACAGCTTTTGCAAGGCCTCAAATTAGTGCAAAATTCCTCACATTGAGGTGAGACCTGCAGGTAAGCACAGAGCTGCAGGGTACTTTAGAGGTATTCATTGGAGAAAAATCTCACAGTGAAGAAAAGTAATATTGGCCAAATGCCTGCTGTTTTATACTGAACTTTTAAGGAAAAGTTCTGTGACAACCTCTTTTTTTATCACTGCTATCTTTTGAAATTAAAAAGAAAATAATTAACTCTCCTAGCTTCAGTAAAATGTGATAAAAGGGTCAAAAGATGAAAAGCCAGGATAAGAGCATTTTTCTTTAAAGAGCTCTCAGTCCTTTACATAACTGATCTAATGAATCCCTGCAATGGTTATATGAAGTGGATATGGGATAAGTATTGTTATTCTTTTAGTGCTTTGCAGGGGAAATATAAAAATCATCAAATAGAATTTTCAAGCCTTTCACTCAAAGAGTTCAGTGTTGTATTTGTCTTCTTAGCTTTGGATTGCTCCCCCAGATGTCAGAAAAGATGACCCATAATCTCTCATGGGTATGTTTGATGTGATTCACATAGGGCAAAACAGATGGCAGAAATGTATAACCTCTTTGGAGGAGAAAATAGAAGCTATATTCAACAAGAGATGGAGGGAAGTGAATGCTATTGAGCCATAATCACCAGCAAGCTGAGAGAACTGCAAAGGCTTTGCTTCAAATTTCTGAACAGAATAATTTTTTATCACAGACAAAGCAAAAATAATTCTTAAGAACTGTAGAGAGACTTGAGAGAAACATAAAATCCTGAAATATAGAATATATAGAAAGTACCCAAGACCCCCCAGCAAATTGCATGTTTAAACTATATTAGTGGAGCAGATGTTTTCTGGATTTTTGAATTCTAACATAAAAGTATCTATCCCATATGAAGAAAAAGATATCATTTTTTCATATTAAGATAAAACAGAAAGAGAAATAGAAGGAGTATAATGATGGCCATTTCTATCGGACTGTGTAATTGAAATGGAGTTTCTGGACTGGATTCAGAATGAATTCTACCTAAGAAGGAATATTACAATGTCTTCCACTCAATATTTACCTATATGTCTTAAACCTCCCCCCCACACACACACAGAGACACAAATTCACTTTGTACAAAAATTTATTCAATGTTTTGAGCAAATTCTATGTGCTAGTAATTGTTTGGCATTATTATGCATATGTTCATATTCTATACCCATATTAACACAGAAACTCATTTTTTAAACCATTTTGAAATTCCATTAAATCATTTAACTAGGCTGAATTAACTGTAGTTTGACTGGAGATTACTGATGTAAGCAATAAATAATGACTATTTGAATACTGTATATTTAGGTAATTCACATTTCTAAACCTCCCTGCTTGGTGTTTACACTTTTAATCTTTTTTTTTTTTTTTTTTTGGCTTATTGAATTTTTTCTTTCCTCTTATTTGCCATAGTCGTTTCTCCTCTTTCCTTAAATAAATTTTGTAGAATCCATGCTATCGCTATTCTGGTTATTATTTATACCTGATTTGGTGTCATTCTTTTCCTGAGTCTACCAGTACTAGAACTAACTGTAGGGGAACAGAGAAAAGTAGCAGTGACTACTGTTTACTGCTCAGCAAGGGATTCATACTTTACTCTTTCCTAGGAAACATTACTATAGGAGAAAAATTCACTTCAGGGCCAATGGGAAATTTTGCTGCTCATGGTGGAGGTGTTTAGACACATATTTAGGCCAAGTATATTTGTATTTCAATTATTTCTTCTTTCTACTGATCAACAACAGCTGCTGGAGAATTCATTATCAATTATTTCTCTCCTCCAACTATGGATCACTTGGCTTCAGAGAGTTTAGCATACACATTCACTCCCAGGTATATATATATTTATGTTTATATTCTCAATAACTTATATGTTCCCTAACACATAAAAAGTCTTACATTACTTTTTTTTTAATTTCAATTTTATTTTTTTATACAGCAGGTTCTTATAGTTATCCATTTTATACATATTAGTGTATATATGTCAATCCCAATTTCCCAATACTTCACACAACTACCCGCCCCCCCGGCACTTTCACCCCTTGTTGTCCATACATTTGTTCTCTACATCTGTATCTCTATTTCTGCCCTGCAAACCAGTACATCTATACCATTTTTCTAGGTTGCACATATATGTGTTAATATACGATATTTGGTTTTATCTCTCTGACTTACTTCACTCTGTATGACAGTCACTAGATCCATCCACAACTCTACAAATGACACAGTTTCATTCCTTTTTATGTCAGAGTAATACTTCACTGGTTATATGTATGACATCTTCTTTATCCATTTTTCTGTCGATGGCCATTCAGGTTGCTTCCATGACCTGGCTATTGTGAATATTGCTGCAATGACCATTGGGGTGCATATGCTTTTTTGAATTATGGTTTTCTCTGGGTATATGTCCAGTAGGCAGGATTGCTGGGTCATATGGTAGTTCTATTTTTAGTTTTTTAAGGAACCTCCATACTGTTCTCCATAGTGACTGTATCAATTTAATTCCCACCAACAGTGTAAGAGGGTTCCCTATTCTCCTCATCCTCTCCAGCATTTGTTGTTTGTAGATTTGTTGACGATGCACATTCTAACTGGTGTGAGGTGATACCTCATTGTAGTTTTGATTTGCATTTCTGTAATAATTAGTGATGTTCAACAGCTTTTCATGTGCTTCTTGGCCATCTGTGAGTCTTCTTTGGAGAAATGTCTGTTTAGGTCTTCTGCCCGTTTTCTGATTGGATTGTTTGCTTTTTTAATATTGAGCTGCATGAGCTATTTATATATTTTGGAGATTAATCATCTGTCCACTGTTTCATTTGCAAATATTTTCTCCCATTGAGGGCCATTTTTCATCCTGTTTGTAGTTTCCTTTGCTGTGCCAAAGTTTTAAGTTTCATTAGGTCCCATTTGTTTATTTTTGTTTTTATTTCCTTTACTCTAGGAAGTGAATCAAAAAAGATCTTGCTGTGATTTATGTCAAAATGTGTTCTTCCTACATTTTCTTCTAAGAGTTTTATAGTGTCCAGTCTTACATTTAGGTCTCAAATCCATTTTGAGTTTATTTTTGTGTATGGTTTTAGGCAGTGTTCTAATTTCATTCTTTTCCATGTAGCTGTCCAGTTTTCCCAGCACCACTTATTGAAGAGACTGTCTTTTCTCCATTGTATATCCTTGATTCCTTTGTCATAGATTAGTTGACCGTAGGTGCATGAGTTTATCTCTAGGCTTTCTATCCTGTTCCACTGATCTTTATTTCTGTTTTTGGGAGAGTACCATATTGTCTTGATTACTGTAGATTTGTAGAAGAGTCTGAAGTCCGGAAGCCTGATTCCTTCAGCTCCATTTTTTTCCCTCATGACTGATTTGGCTATTCGGGGACTTTTGTGTCTCCATACACATTTTAAGATTTTTTGTTCTACTTCTGTAAAAAAATGCCATTGGTAATTTGATAGGGATTGCATTGAATTTGTAGATTGCTTTGGGTAGTATAGTAATTTTCACAATATTGATTCTTCCAATCTGAGAACATGGTATATCTCTCCATCTGTTTGTATCATCTTTAATTTGTTTCATCAGTGTCATATAGTTTTCTGCATACAGGCCTTTTGTCTTCCTAGGTAGGTTATTCCTAGGTATTTTATTCTTTTTGTTGCAATGGTAATGGGGAGTGTTTCCTCTCTCAGATTTTTCATCATTAGTGTACAGGAATGCTAGAGATTTCTGTGCATTAATTCTGTATCCTGCTACTTTACCAAATTCACTGATTAGCTCTAGTAGTTTTCTGGTGGCATCTTTAGGATTCCCTATATATAGTATTATGTCATCTGCAAACAGTGAGAGTTTTTCTTCTTCTTTTCCAAGTTGTATTACTTTTACTTCTTTTTCTTCTCTGATTGTTTTCCCTAGGACTTCCAAAACTATGTTGAATAATAGTGGTCAGAATGGACATCCTTGTCTTATTCCTGATCTTAGATGAAATGCTTTCAGTTTTTCACCATTGAGAATGATGTTTTCTGTGGGTTTGTCATGTATGGCCTTTATTATGTTCAGGTAGGTTCCCTCTGTGCCCACTTTCTGGAGAGTTTTTATCATAAAGTGGTGTTGAATTTTGTCAAAAGCTTTTTCTGCATTTATTGGGATGATCATATGGTTGTTCTCCTTCAATTTGCTATTATGGTGTATCACATTGATTGATTTGCATATACTGAAGAATCCTTGCATCTCTGGGATAAATCCCACTTGATCATGGTGTATGATCTTTTTAATGTGTTGTTGGATTCTGTTTGCTAGTATTTTGTTAAGGATTTTTGCATCTATATTCATCAGTGATATTGGTCTGTAATTTTCTTTTTTTGTAGTATCTTTGTCTGGTTTTGGTATCACGGTGATGGTGGCCTCATAGAATGAGTTTGGGGTTGTTTCTTCCTCTGCAATTTTTGGAAGAGTTTGAGAAGGATGGGTGTTAGCTCTTCTCTAAATGTTTGATAGAATTCACCTGTGAAGCCATTTGGTCCTGGACTTTTGTTCGTTGGAAGATTTTTTTTTTTTTTTTTGCAGTACGCTGGCCTCTCACTGCTGCGGCCTCTCCCGTTGTGGAACACAGGCTCCGGACGTGCAGGCTCAGCGGCCATGGCCCATGGGCCCAGCCGCTCCATGGCATGTGGGATCCTCCCGGACCGGGGCACGAACCCTGTTGGAAGATTTTTAATCAAAGTTTCAATTTCTTTACTTGTGATTGGTCTGTTCATATTTTCTATTTCTTCCTGGTTCAGTCTTGGAAAATTATATCTTTCTAAGAATTTGTCCATTTCTTCCAGGTTGTCCATTTTATTGGCATAGAGTTGCTTGTAGTAGTCTCTTAGGATGCTTTGTATTTCTGCAGTGTCTGTTGTAACTTCTCCTATTTCATTTCTAATATTATTGATTTGAATCCTATCCCTCTTTTTATTGATAAGTCTGGATAATGGTTTATCAATTTTGTTTTTCTTATTAAAGAACCAGCGTTTAATTTTATTGATCTTTGCTCTTGTTTTCTCTGTTTCTATTTCATTTATTTCTGCTCTGATCTTTATGATTTCTTTCCTTCTATTAACTTTGGGTTTTGTTTGTTCTTCTTTTTCCTGTTCCTTTACATGTAAGGTAAATTATTTATTTGAGATTTTTCTTTTTTCTTGAGGTATGCCTGTATTGCTATAAACTTCATTCTTAAAACTGCTTTTGCATCCCATAGATTTTGGATCATCGTGTTTTCATTGTCATTTGTCTCTAGGTATTTTTTGATTTCCTTTTTGATTTCTTCAGTGATCTGTTTGTTATTAAGTAATGTATTCTTTAGCCTCCATTTTTTGTGTTTTTTTCCCTGTAATTGATTTCTAATCTCAGAGCATTGTGGTCAGAAAAGATGCTTGATACAATTTCAATTTTCTTAAATTTACTGAGGCTTGATTTTTGACCAAAGATGTGATGTATCTTGGAGAATGTTCCATGTGCACTTGAGAAGAAACTGTAATCTGCTGGTTTTGGATGGAATTATCTATAAATATCTTTTAAATATATCTGGTCTGTTGTGTCATGTAAAGCTTGTCTTTCCTTATTAATTTTCTGTTTGCATGATCTGTCCATTGGTGTAAGTGAGGAGCTAAATTTCCACACTATTATTGTGTTACTGTTGATTTCCTCTTTTATAGCTGTTAGCAGTTGCCTTATGTATTGTGGTGCTACTATGTTGGGTGCATATATATTTTTAATTGTTATATCTTCTTCTTGGATTAATCCCTTGATCATTATGTAGTGTCCTTCCTTGTCTCTTGTAACATTCTTTATTTTAATGTCTATTTTATCTGATATGAATATTGCTACTTCAGCTTTCTTTAGATTTCCATTTGCATGGAATACCTTTTTCCATTCCCTCACTTTCAGTCTGTATGTGTCCCTAGGTCTGAAGTGGGTCTCTTGTAGACAGCAAATATATGGGTCTTGTTTTTCTATGCATTCAGTGAGCCTGTGTCTTTTGGTTGGAGCATTTAATCCATTCACTTTTAAGGTAATTATCAATATGTATGCTCCTGTTACCATTTTCTTAATTGTTATGTGTTTGTTTTTGTAGGTCCTTTTCTTCTTTTGTTTTTTCCACTTAGAGAAGTTCCTTTAGCATTTGCTGTAGAGCTGGCTTGGTGGTACTGAATTCTCTTAGCTTTTGCTTTTCTGTAAAGGTTTTGATTTCTCCATCAAATCTGAATGAGATCCTTGCCAGGTAGAGTAATGTTCGTTGTAGTTTCTTCCCTTTCATCACTTTAAATATATCATGCCACTACCTTCTGGATTGTAGAGTTTTTGCTGAGAAATCAGCCATTTACCTTATGGGAGTTCCCTTGTATGTTATTTGTTGTTTTTCCCTTGTTCCTTTCAATAGATTTTCTTTGTCTTTAATTTTTATCAATTTGATTAGTATGTGTCTCGGCATGCTTCTCCTTGAGTTTATCCTGCCTGGGACTCTCTGTGTTTCCTGGACTTGGGTAGCTATTTCCTTTCCCATCTTAGGGAAGTTTTCAACTATAATCTCTTCAAATATTTTCTCAGGTCCTTTCTCTCTCTCTTCTCCTTCTGGGACCCCTATAATGCTAATGTTGCTGTGTTTAATGTTGTCCCAGAGGTCTCTTAGGTTGTCTTCATTTATTTTCTTCATTCTGTTCCATGGCAGTGAATGCCACCATTCTGTATTCCAGGTCACTTACCCGTTTTTCTGCCTCTGTTATTCTGCTATTGATTCCTTCTAGTGTACTTTTCATTTTTAGTTATTGTATTGTTCATCTCTGTTTGTTTGTTCTTTAATTCTTATAGGTATTTGTTCTTTAATTCTTCTATGTCTTTGTTAAACATTTATTGCATCTTCTCAATCTTGCCTCCATTCTTTTCTGACGTCCTGGATCATCTTCACTTTCATTATTCTGAATTCGTTTTCTGGAAGGTTGCCTATCTCCACTTCATTTAGTTGTTTTTCTGGGGTTTCATCTTGTTCCTTCATCTGGTACATAGTCCTCTTCCTTTTCTGTCTTTCTGTGAATGTGGTTTCTGTTCCACAGGCTGCAGGATTGTAGCTCTTCTTGCTTCTGCTCAAGTCTTACATTACTTCTTATGAAGTATTTGTTTAAAAATGAACATTGAACAATTATTGTGAACTTACAATAATGAAAATATCAATCTGGCTTGTTATGTAAATTCAACACCTTTTTTTTATACACCTATGTCAACATAAATTATATCAATATGTATTTTAGTTTGAGTCATATAATCTTTACACAATTTCAATTAAATATTTCAAAGATTCAATTTTTAGTAGTTAGTAAATAAGTTAAATATATATTTAAGTAGGTATAATTCATATCCTGATGCCCATGCAAGCCAAGTGCTAGATTTTCAACTAACCTGAAATTAAAATGCCTGTGTTCAAATGGAAAAAGAAAAGTGAATCTTAATACATGGAAAATCAAGTAGAGGAAAGAAGAATGGAAGAAAAGAATGAAATGAAAGAGAACAGAGGAAGAAAAATTGAGAAAGGAAGGAAGGAAGAAAGCAATAGAAATACTCCCTAAATACTTTATACACACTACTTTACTCTATCTCAATAAACTCCCACAAAGTAGACACTATTGTTACCACCATTTAAAAGATGAGAAAACAAATGCAGAGTGAGTTCATGTAACTTCCCCAGACCATATAGTCCGAGAATCATAGAACAATAATTTGAACCCAGGGAACCTCATGCCAAAGTTAAAACTCTTAACCACTTTATACTACTGTCTTTATCACAGGTGAGAAAATATAAGATACAGTAGCATTATCAGTGCCCTTCAATTAGCAAGCATATTTTAAGTAATGTTTCAGCAACCTCCTCCTTAATAAAGTGATCTCAATGGAAAATACTTGGCTTTTGAAACAGGCAAGCCTGACTTCTCTTCTCAAGTTGGCACACCAAAACTCTTAAAACTCATTTCACTTATTTAAACTTATTTAATCTGTGGCTCTTAATTAAGGACTAAGATAAGGTTTTTCAACAAATAATTTGACAAGGTAAATATATTTAGAGTCAAATAGAATTAGTTTGAATATTGGCTTTGCCACTCTCACTTTGGATAAATTGTTAGTCACTCACTCTGAGTAGATAATATGAGAATAGTCTTAATTATTTTATTAAACTATTAGCAGTATTAAGTAAGATAAAATAGTAAATGTAATATAACAATGTGTGCAAAGTTCAAAACAGTGTACATAAATCAGAGATAACATTTGATAAATTTAAAAATGTACAGTTACTGATTAAAATTTCCTTGCGATTCTTCTAAAATATGAGAATAATTCTATATATCTCACAGCTGAATTGGGGTAAGATTTAAAAGTGGAGTGCACTTAGGTATCTAGAGATAGAGCAGTGCCTGCCATATGTTTGGTACTCAGAATAAATAATTGCCTTCCTTCATGTATCTCTTATTTATACTTTAATTAACTTTAAGTGATTTCCAACTGGTAGGTAACATTCCCATATTACTCAACGTGTCAGTTTGCTGCCTATCTTTCTAGGAATCTCCCCAACCAAGCTCTGTTATGTGCTTTATTATAAAAAAAATCCATTATGTTGTCTCAGTAGCATCCACTTGGAAAAGTAAGTTGACAGCAAACTGAACATGCTGTTTCTCTTACATGAAAACATTATCTTAGGTTACAAAGTCATAATATAGCAATTTCTTAAAATAAACATATAACTGAAACTGTGTCATCAAAACCAGGGATCTGGAAACTTTTTCTCTAAAGAGGTAAATAGTAAATATATTAAGTCATATGGTTGCTATTACAACTAATAAACTTGGCCATTGCAGCATGTATGCCTCTATAAAGAATATAATTTTTATAATGGTGGAACTTTCCTCCAATTATATTTTATTTACAGAAGTAGAATGTGGGCTCTATTAGGCACACAGATCACAGTTTCTCATCCTTGACCAATATCAGTGGTTTAATTGAAGTGTGGAATAAGAACTTGCTAATTTATTCAAGAAAAACTTATTTAAGACAAAAAAAAAAATAACAGAAGTTACCATCATCAATATTATTGATTATAAACTCTTTGTGGACAGGGAAGTGGGTTTTGTGGTATTTTATGTTTTTGTAGAGTAGATGTTCAATAATTATATATTACTTCATTTAGTCATAAGGGAATATTTATTGAGTGCTTAAGATATGAATAAATGAACTAGTACTTTGATTCCATCTCAAATAAATTTTGTCATAAGTATTAAAAAGGCAGTAATTCTTCTAGATTTTCTGTAGACATTGAAGAGAGGATATACTTGCTACAAATAATTCTGATCTTCCTAAATAGGCACTGAATATGGGGTACAGAAACATATCAAAAGGGACAAATAATAAATGTTTACCTGGTTAATAAGAATCAGAACTGGGTGTATAATGTTAAATAATTTCTGAGAAAGGAAAGCAGTAACAGTTCTAGAAGTTTGTTATGATAGCTAGGAAAGGGTTTGAGAAAAATTGTCATGTGAAACAGAGAGAAAAATCACAAATATATGTGGAAGTCAAAGTTGCATGACTAGAAGTTAAGTGCAATTTGAATAAACATTATTAATCATAGGCTTACAGGAAAAAAGGTTGAATAATAGAGAAGAAAACATTTAAACTGAGTGTCTACAATGTATTAAGACATTTGAGTAATGAAAAACACCTTTTTGCTTGGTTCTTTAGCTTATTTTTAATCAGAAAATGATGTAATATTATCCCACTACAATAAAAAATACTTAAAAATTCAGATATGGTTTTATCATACATTTTACCCAACCAATCAAAATACTTTGAATATCCTAGAGAAAGAGGGCTTTGACCAGAAGTTTGGATAATATAATGAAGTCAAGGTTAGAATGGAAGCAGAACTTCATTTAAATTATAACAAAGGAATAAAAGAAAATACAAAGACAAAAGTAGGCTGAATGATCAATGGATCCCTGACTTAATTTGCTGTGGCTATATATAGTGACTCTGTTTCTGGTAGAAAAGTCAATTTTAGTAGAAAAAAATGACTAGCTTTTAATGAATGAATTTCCCTGACTGAATTATGAATGCTTAAATGTATTCCTAGGTATTTATAGACCCAGAAAAGAAAAAAAGCAGAAATGATTTCAGAACACAACTGGATATAAAATACAATTTGTAAATGTTATTAAAAGATACCATTTTAACAACTCTGGGGTATAAAAATCTGAAATAGAATAAATTCATTTGGACAGAACAAGAGCTATTAATAAAATGAACTACAGAAGGAGCTTTTGAAGGATTCATACAAGAAGGTAGAAGATTTGAATTATGAACTGAAGATATTTGTAATACAGAAAGATGTCACTGAATCTAGATTGAGCAAATGTTGATGAGTTGATTTAGAAAACACTCTGTCTAGAAATATGTAGGTGGATTTTATTTCAGACCCTAAATAATTTAGGTCAATTTCCTGCAAGATATACTGACCAAAAATGAGCAAGTCTAGATTGTTTCTCTAGAAAAAGTATGAACTTTATCATACAACTCAATAACAACAATGAAAACAACAACAAAAACCAATTGAAAAATGGGCAGAAGACCTAAATAGACATTTTTTCCAAAGCATATACACAGACGGCCAATAGACACATGAAAATATGCTCAACATCACTAATTATTGATATTAGAGAAATGCAAATCAAAACAACAGTGATGAAATACCACCTCACACCAGTCAGAATGGCCACCATTAAAAAGTCCACAAATAGGGTGGGAGGGAGATGCAAGAGGGAGGGGATATGGGAATATATGTATACATATAGCTGATTCACTTTGTCATACAGTAGAAACTCACACAACATTGTAAAGAAATTGTACTCCAATAAAGATGTTAAAAAAAAAAGTCCACAAATAACAGATGTTGGAGAGGGTGTGGAGAAACGGGAACCCTCTTATGCTGTTGGGAGGAATGTATCAATAAATTGTGCAATCACTATGGAGAACAGTATGGAGGTTCCTCAAAAAACTAAGAATTGCCATATGATCCTGCAATCTCACTCCTGGGCATATATGTGGAGAAAACTATAATTTGAAAAGATACATGTACCCCAATGTTTACTGCAGCAATATTCAGTATAGCCAAGACATGGAAACAACCTAATGTTCATCAAGAGATGAATGGATAAAGAAGATATGGTACATATATACAATGCAATACTATTCAGCCATAAAAAAGAATCAAATAATGCCATTTGCAGCAACATGGATGGACCTAGAGATTATCATACTAAGTGAAATAAGTCAGAATGAGATAAACAAATACCATATGATATCACTTATATGTGGAATCTAAAATATGACACAAATGAACTTATCTCCAAAACAGAAACAGACTTACAGACATAGAGAACAGATGTGTGATTACCAAGTGGGTGAGTGGGTGAGGGAGGAATGGATTGGGAGTTTGGGATTAGTAGATGCAAACTATTATATATAGAATGGATAAACAACAAGGTCCTACTGTATAGCACAGGGAACTATATTCAATATCCTGGGATAAACCATAATGGAAAATAATATAAAAAAGAATATATATATATATATATATGTATAACTGAATCACTTTGCTGTACAGTAGAAATTAACACAGCATTGTAAATCAACTATAATGCAATAAAATAAATTTAAAAAAAATGAAAGAAGTATGAGCTTTAAACTCCACAGTATTATGAAAGAGTAAATTGTCCCCATAAAAATAGGAGCAAAAAGAATAATTAATATACCTAAGTCAATCATATTCAAATTTCTGGTCAATGTCATAACACATGAGAAAATAATAAAACATAAATATTTGATAAGAGAAGTAAAAATCATTTCTATTTGAGAATAATGTGATTCAATAACAAGAAAACAAAACAGTTGATTAAAGATAATAGAAGTTTATGAAAAAACTAAACATTTTTTAAATGATCAAAATAATCAGTAGGGAAATACAAACTGTTAAAAATGTGGTAAAAGAAAAATTGCATAAATTGAGAGAAGCTAATTTATGAAAAGAAGAAACTAAACGTGGTACAAATGTTTTTTCTTCTTAAATCAATATATGGTTTCATCTTAACCCTAGTTAGTAGTAATTGGGCAATGGGGGGGAATATTTTTAATTCTATAGAATAATTTGTTCTCTATAAGAACATAAAATTTATCTGGAAGACACGGTTGGCCCTTTATATCCACAATTCCCCATTCATGGATTATGTAATGTTACATATTTACTGAAAAATAGCCATTTATACACTGAGCTCAAACCCATATTGGTCAAGGGTCAACCCGTATTCTTTAATTTCTTTCCATAACACTCTGTAGTTTTCAGTGTAAAATTATTTCACATATTTTGTCAGATTTATCCTTAAATATTTCACATTTGTAAATACTATTGTAACTTAGCATTTTTATTTTTATTTTTACTTTTTCTTTCCAGTTGTTGGAATCATTGTTAGGATACAGAAACACAATTGCTTCTCATAGGTTGATCTTGTCCTGCAGTCCTGATAAGGTCACTTAGTAGGTGTAGTAGCTAATTTATAGATTTCATAACATTTCCTATGTAGATGATTGTGTCATATTTGAATAAAGACATTTCTATTCTTTCCTTTCCTATTTTTTTAAATTTATTTTTTTGCTTATTGCACTGGCTAGAGCATCCTGTACTATGTTGAGTAGAAGTGTTGAGAACAGTCATCCTTGCCTTGTTTCTGATCTTGGGAGAACAACATTCAGACTTTCACTCTGAATTCCTGAAATAAGCCCAAATTTGTCATGATTGATGAACATTTTCATATATTGTGGCTTTAATTTGCTAAAAATTTGCAAGAATATTTTTCTTCTATGTTATGAAAGATATTGTACTGTAGTATTCTTTTCTTGTATGGTCTTTGCCTGGTGTTAATACCAGTATTTTTGGGCTCATAAAATTAGTTGTATATTCCCTCATCCTCAATGTTTTGGAAGAGATTTTGTAAAATTAGCATTGTTTTCTTAAACATTTGGTACAATTCACCAGTAAAGTCACTGAGCATGAGAGTTTTTTTGTGAAAATGTTTTAATTAAAAATTCAATTTATTTACTAGAGATAGAGCTATTCTTGTTTGTTATGTGTATTTGTTGCTTTCTTCCTTATTAAGAGACCACTGATTTTTTTATTTTATTTTATTTATTTATTTATGGCTGTGTTGGGTCTTCCTTGCTGCACAAGGGTTTTTCTCCAGTCATGGCGAGCAGGGGCCACTCTTTGTTGCCACAGCATGTGGGATCTTCCTGGACCAGGGCTCGAACCTGCGTCCCCTGCACTAGCAGGCGGACTCCCAACCACCACACTACCAGGGAAGTCCCGAGACCACTGATTTTGATTGTGTATAAAAACATACCCAGTTAAACATATTTGCCTTCCCAGACTCCTTTTCAGATAGGAATGACCCATGTGACATTTTTCTGGCCAATAAGATATAGGTAGAAGTCTGCTAGGCATTTTAGAGGAAGGTTTTTCTTTCAAAACACAAATCCTACTTCTCCACAACTTCCTTTTACATATACCCAAGACAAAAGCTAAATTGTATGCATGATGGAACAAAAAGTTAGAAGGAATAAGAATCTTTGATTATATACTTGGTTAGCTGTATTATCTTTAGCTACTCCTAAAAACCCAATACTTTTTAAACAATCTGGATTTTTACATAATGATATGTTAATTACGTATGAATAATTATTCATATCAAGTACTTAGATTAAATCTGTATGCTATTATTCTTTATTTTAAGTGTTATTCTATTTTTGTTTTCATTGCCAGTTGCATATTTAGTAGAGTTTCATATCAATTTACTATTTTGATATTTTCTAAAATATCACATTATAAGTTCAATACTTTGTAAATCTTTTTGCATGTGGCCTGGCCATTTTGTCTTTCTATTCTCAAAATTTTAAAACAAATAATTAAATAAGTCTTCAAAATACATACCATTCTCTGAGGTAGTAAACACATGTTCAGGTTCACATAGAAATCTCAGAATCACAATATGCTGGTTTTGGCTATCATCACTTATAAAATAAAGTTATTGATTTTTTGGACTTGAGTATTTCCTGGTTACATTCATTGCAGAAAATCATAAGCATCTGAATTTGAGGAAAATTTTCTCAGATAGATAGATAGATACATATAGATATAGATACAGATATAGATATTCATATTCTATATGAATATCTAAATATGAATATATAGATATTCATATTTATTCATGATATAAATATTTAGGGATTTTTATCCAATTTTGTTTGAATTATTAAAAAATGGGATCAATTTACATGAACACATAATATATGATCATACATGAAAAGAATGAGAAATTATGTAGCCTATAAAATGATGTAAATCTGTATTTATTGACATAGAAATATGTATAAATAAGTCCCCCACATACGAACCTTCAAGTTGTGAACTTTCAAAGATGTGAACTTGCATTTGCATGTCTAATCCATAAGTTAGTTCACGTGTCTGGTGTACATTGTCATATATGTCCATCCTCTACAAGTGGTTGTGCTTTGTATACTTTACTGTACAGTATTTTATATAGTACAGTAGTATAGTATCTTTATTTCAAGACCAGGATGTCCAGAAGCAAGCATAAGAGATTCATGACACAGGAAATGGCAAGGGAATTTCCTTTATTTGAGAAGGCACTGTTAGTTTTTGAGGCACAGGACCCGAATGTAGAATAGTACATGAGGGTTGCAGCAGCCTTTCAGAAGGCAATCCAGTGCTACCGTGTCATCTATGATGAGAAGAAAAAAAAAGCTACTACCCAGACATCACTGGATCATTTTTTCAAGAGGGTAGATAGAACTGAATCCAGCAAGGAACCAGAACCTGTGCTTTCAACATCAGGAGTGAGTGAAATTGCAGCATGCCCTCAGTCTCCTATTCCTTCAGCTCTACCATCTCCCACCTCCTCTCCCTCCTCCAGTCAGTAACTCTTCTTGCCTCTTCACTCAATGCCAGCCCCTGTATGCCAGCTGTTGTACTGTACTACTGTACTTTTAAAGGTACTATAATGTAAGATTAAAAATGTTTTCTTTACTTTTTGTGTTTGTTTGTTTTTTATGTATTATTTGTGCAAAAATTATTATAAACCTGTTACAGTACTGTACAATATAGCTGATTGTGTTAGTTGGGTACCAAGGCTAACTTTGTTGGACTTACGAACAAATTGGACTTATGAACATGCTCTCGGAATGGAATTCATTTGTATATAGGGGATTTAATGTACAAAAAGTCATTAAATGAAGAATAAGGTCACAACTAGTATGTACCATATAAATCAATTCTTATTAAAGGTATGATATAAACCGTGTGAAAATTAGAGTTACACAAAATTATATTTTATGTGATATCATGTATTTTGTTATGGTATTTATATTAGGCTATATTGCAAGAGAATACCAGAAATATCTGGAAGGAATTTTACCAAAACATTAAGTGATATACTTTCAGGTGATTTTTCAATTTATTTAGATTTTCAGTACTATCTGCATATATTTTAAAATATATTACTAATTAATCATTCATAACAATGGTATTAAAACCTTCAATTACAGTTTAAGTTTTTTTTATTGCCAGGAAGATCAAGCCTAGGATGTGCCCATGCATTACATTGCTGATTTAAAATGAAATTAAAGAGTACTAAAGTTGAACGTATAAGTATTTAATAGGCATGGGTTTTAGAGGACTCAATGACTATTTGGAGATATAAGGCAATTTGTTTAGGTATACTTGGCCTCCAGAATGCATTGAGGAAAGTTGACATAGAAGGAAGTCAAGGGAGGATGAGGTTGGAGAGGAAATGAGACCAAGTTTGGCTAATACAAGAGCACTAGGGATAACTGATAGCCAGAGAGTGTTCATTTCCCAACCATGGAAAGGGATGAAAGACATGGCTATTGATCAAATTCAAAATTCTTACTAGAGTTTTATTATAAAGATATTTTCATCCTGATTCACTCAGAGACTCTCTAAGAAGTTGTCATTGTTGGCAGTCTAGTCAGTAATTTAGCCTTTTCTGTCTTGTGTTTTATTACTTGCTCAACAAATCCTACCACATTGACTCCCCATAATTTTATTGACTTCCTACCTTGTTGCTTTCAATCATACTGTCTTTCTGAAATGGCTTTATGTCCTATTTCAACTTCTAAAGTTTTACTTCCAATGCAATGACTTCCCTCATTATCTTGAGGGTGAATTACTTGCTTTCTTCTCTGTGATCCAGCAGAATTATTTTAGAGTCCACTGTGATAGAAATTGCACATTACATCACATTGTAGTTTAGAGAAAACATGGAACTTGAGAGCTTACAATTGTGTCTGGTAGATACTAGCCATTTTAAATAAATAATTTTATTTAAATTTGTGATAATTCTGAATATATGGACTAATGTATTATATCAATTTTATAGATGATAAAATTTAAGCTGGAGAGTAAAATAAACTCATTCAGAGCCACAGAGCTGATATATGGTAAAACAAGCACTTAATGTCATGTGCATATGCCTCCAAAGCCTAAGATTTTTTATACTTGACTATCCTTAGTTACACATCTACCTCTGATTGATTGTAGGTCTTTCCAGGGTAGAGATTTTGTCTTATCCATTTAATATCCTAAGCACTTGACCTAGGTCTTTGAACATTGCAGTTGATGTATATGTATTTTTTTAAAATAAATGAATGATTTAATTCCTGAAATAAAACTGTACAGTTTGTGTTTTGCTTCTCTAGATATGTTAAGACCAGATGATAAATCATTTAGTTCTATACTTAAACATGAGTAATGAATAAATATATGTTGCTACAGTTAAATTTTGAAACAAAAAAGCAGTTTTATTGACACAGTGTTGATGAATGTAGGTCAATATGGAGCAGGAATAAACTCTGTCAATAGTGAAATAAATCAAGTTTTGGAATAAAGATATACTATTATATTTGGAAATTAGACATATCTTATTTTAAATAGTGAAGTTTATTAAGACTAAAATAGCTTA
Source organism: Monodon monoceros (assembly GCF_005190385.1). Taxonomy (NCBI): domain Eukaryota; kingdom Metazoa; phylum Chordata; class Mammalia; order Artiodactyla; family Monodontidae; genus Monodon; species Monodon monoceros. Next base: position 34,628,103 of record NW_021703784.1, read on the forward strand.
TCATCTGTTATGTTACACTATATTTACTAAGAAATAACTAGTAAGCTAAAAAATATTTTTAAACAGGTCCCAAGGAAATAGATCCCATATAACTTCACACTGTAATATCAACTTGCTCTAGGACATGCCTTGAAGACTGTTAGGATTTTGTTCTTTCTTTTTTTCTTTCTTAACTGCTTTATTCTATATGTTGCCTTAAAAAATCCATATATAAGTTCTTGCCTAGAAGATAGCTTCAGAATCATAATGATGTGCTTTCAGTAAATTGAAACATCTTAAGTTTACAACAAAATCATCTTAAAATAATGTCAAAATTGGTATAAAATTGATAGATACAATATTTGAAGTTTTTAACCATGAATAGTCACCTGATGGAAAGCAGAATGCAGTATTCTTCATTTGATTAATTTGATTATCCAAATGATACTATAGTCATACACACGGAAATATAATGCTAAATCAAGACTTGTTATGAAACCATTAAACTTCATTTTTATTCTCTGTCTCCCCAAGGGACATATATTGTGAATAGGCAGGGTACAGAAAAGAAGTGAAGAGCAATGCTACAGTATTCTAAAATGACTTATCTTCATTTTTTTTTCCAGTCTATACTGACAGATCTAAGGACTCAGGCTTATATGAAGATAGAAGGATAGGAAAGAAAAAAAGACACATAAAAATATTACATATATGGCACAGTGATCTCAGTCTAGAACCCAGCAATACTGAGAGGGAGATTTATTACCTGCATTTTATAGATGAGTAAACTGAAACATTGAAAATTACATGAAATTTAAAATTTTTGACTAAGAGATAGTAAAGATTTTAAAACTATTACTGAATAATTCTAATCTCCATTGAATTATAGTATATCTTCGAAGTTACAAATTCATAAATTTATATGTTGGTAGAACTACATGCAAAGTGACCTTTCCCCCCAGAATGGTGGCAGCAAAGGGAAATACATATTTAAGTTCACTTTATAAATTAAAAAAATAAATTTTCCAATTTTTTCCAAACACTAAGTTATTGTCTCAAAAATGTTTTCCTGTTGAAAAACACAGATGACTTATATTAATTTATGTCAATCAATTACCAGAAAACATAATTATCTCGAGGTTATATTGTTTGGTCTTATTTTCTAAAACCTCAAGCTGTTATTATATATTGAACAAAATGGTAAATTAATTCTAAGGAGAATAAAAACAAGTAACGGTTGTAATTTTTGTCAGGCTGACAGCATATAATTGGCTAAAAGCAAACATAGATTAAATAAATATTGGATTTTGAACAGAAGTGTCAAACCAGGCTTACATTATGAGATTTTTTTTTGGCAATTTATTCATATGAATATTACAGTTATGCATTTTGTTAAACTTCTGAGGCTTCTCCACTTCCTAGTCATATGAACGTTGACAGTTTACTTAAAGCAAACAGAAATGTACTGCCCAGATCTTTCTTCAAGAAGGGTCTTTTTGAAAAACTTTGGAGGAATTTGGCTAGTTGACAGCCTCTTTTACCTCCTTTTGATTTACCTTTGCTTTTGAGTTTAGATTATAATCTTCTAGGGATGGCCCTAGCCAATGACCAAACAGGACTGAGATACATGCACCTGGCATTAAACATAATGTGACGTACATTTTACAGGCAATCTTTGCTGGAAAGCTCTCCTTTGACCTAGCAGAGACTTTGCCACATTTACTTCATGATCCAACAACTCCTCTTGCCAAAATTTGCTTTCTTTATTTTCTTTTTCAGGTATAATACACCCCCTCAATTTTTTGTACTTTTAACTTTATGTCAGCCTCTCCTTTCCAGAGGACAAAACTGACACAGAAGTTCCAGGAGTCATTTGAGAAAGCAGAGAGTGAGATAGAATTGGGGAGCTTGATGACTCATCTGCTGGCAACAAGGACACTATGTTAGGGGTTTTGTGGGTTAGGGTAGTCCTGGGAAAAAAATGACAGTTCAATTGCTAAAACTTACACAGATGGTGACTGGAAAGAATGTTCAATAAAAAGAAAGACTCTGGTCTGTGCAGTGATATAGGAATTGAAAAATATGAGGATGCAGGAGTGAGAGAAGGAGGAGATAGAAAATTTCCATACAAGGAAAATAGAATAGGCTGGTTGTTATTAAGTTATACTGATACTCTACAGAAGGAAAATGGAAAGCTTAACAAATAACTAAAAACTAAGTGTGAAGGCCAGAGATTTTCTCTGATATTTTACAAGGAGAAAAGAAGAAGGTGAACACCAAACATAGGATTAAGTAATCAGAGTGGCTAAATTTTAAAAATGATGTAATGATCGGCTAAGGCAGGTCTATAATGACAGGGTCTGAGCCTGGGAAATGGTGAAATGCTTGGCTGTCAGGTCAGGGATCTGGAAAGGAAAGGGTTATAAGATTAGAGACAAGGAGATCTGTGTAAAGTCATGTGGATGAACATATGCGAGGGGGTACAACGTGTAAATATTATAGTATTACTCAAATTTTATGTAGTGCTATCATTCAGGTCACAATGTATTTACGAAACTAGGTTCTCATATGGTGTTGTATCCTCAGGAGGAAGGATACATGGTCCTAGGAACCAATGAGTGGAAGTAGGCTTTGCCATCATTTTCAGTGCCTCATTGGTGGATTTTGTTTTCTATCACAAAATCTGGACTCTGTAGGGATGGAGGTTCTAAACCTAAAAGGGGGCATATAATTGCCAGGCAATGCAGAAAAGTTTTCACTGAAACTACGTTACCTGTTACAGTTGATGCCAGTTCAGCAACATAAAACCTTATATGGTTCAACTGTTTAAGTGTGCCTAAATTAGGGTTGGATAGTAAATGGATTCCTGGCACCAAATCCAGCATACAGTGGGTTCACTGAGCTTTTGGATCTACCCAGTGATCATTTCTTCAGTCCCTGAATTCATAATTGAGATTGATATACTTGGCAGCTGGAGCAACCCCCATATTGAATTAAGAGTTATCTCAATGGGGAAAAGCTATCTTAGTGAGAAAGCCGAGAGGAAATGTCTGAAACTGTCTTCCTCTGGCCAACATAATAAATTAAACATAATACTGCATTGGAGTGGAGACAGTATAGACCACTGCTACACTTAAAGTTCTAAAGGATACAGGAGTGGTAGATGCTATCATAGCAGTAACAGGCCATCCACCCTGACAAGGCAACGCAACTAGAATGAAAGCACTCATACTTGTTAAAGAAGAGGCCTGAGAGGTTCTGCCCACAATGAAGTCTACAGTCTATGGTGCAAGGAAGTTATACACACACACACAAATATTTTCTCCATGTGGTGGAATGAAAGAGTTGGTTTTACTGAGTCACATCTTCCATTTTCATTCATTCTTTCATTCATATCAGTAGCTGGATTGCAAAAATTTCTTTGATGAGGAGGTGGTGAAAATTATGAACTTGCTCTTTTTACGTTATAGCACAACCTATGTATGACTTTAAATGTTAGATAATAATCCAAGTGTCCTCCAGGACATACAATTATTTTGGGGGTGGAGTGGTGAGGAGAAAGAGAACATAGAATTTAGCTTAATCTATTTATCAGTTGAATGTTTCATTAAAATATTAGGAAAATAATAAAACAGCTATTCCTATTTTTTTAGAAAAACGTTGATCTGTATCTCATTTCTCTTTTATATTCATTGTACTCTTTCACATATAAACAAAACTAAGATCTGTCCATTTTAATAATAATTACATTTTTAAAACTTTTACTGTGCACAATTTTTTATCCATATCAATCTAGCTCAGTTTTTAACCATGTGAAACTATATATTCTTTACTCCTTGGAATCTCCGTGATTTAACTTGATGTTCTTGCATGTCCTAAGTTTGTGCTAAAAGCTATGTCAACTAGTTTTTCTAGAAATAAATATAGCATTCCTGAATTGATCAGTTAAATTCATAAATATATTTTATCATGTGCTAAAATAATGATTGACAATATTGATTCTGGATGTTTTCTATTTTTGTTTTGGAATTATACATGAGACAATTGTGTGATCACTTCTTTTTGGCTGAATATTTTGGTCAATTTTTATCTGTATTTGCCCTTGCTTTCCATATTTCCTCTTGTCTTAGAACAGCTAATAATTCTAGACATCTCTGGCAATTCTTTCTTAGCCTTGTTTTTATAGTCTAAATCAATTCTTGACATACTGCTTCTTAGACTGGGGATATGCTAAAAGTACAAAATATGACTAAAATTCACAGTCCTAATGTTTGAATCTTGATATTATCAGCACTCTAAGATTAAATATAAAATGTTAGTGCCTTTTTATTATATGGTTATAAATATTCATAAGGAATAGTTCAAAGTATCATTCTTGCCTCAGAAGATTTGCTATTTGGTTTCAAATAAAAAGCAGTATGAGTATACAAATACTTAAAAATATTTTCATGGGAAAGCACCTACTCTGAAAAGAGTGAGGAAATGAAAAGGTGTCTGCTTATTATTTTAGATTATATATTTTTTTCAGATTTGAAGAGCAAGAATAATAGTTCATGTTTTCTATTCAGACCTATTGAGACAAGTTTATTGTTTAACCAGGTACAAAAGAAATAAAACACAATAGATTCATGAGGGAAAATCATGATAGATTCTCTCATGATTTAAACAGCTTATTTTGGACTTGTATTAAATATGAATATGTCAACAAAGTTCAGTGGATTAGAATCATATCACAAAGTGAAGGAATGAAAACCTGCTGGTAATATAAATCTGATTAGATCTGGTGAGCAGGAAGTAGCAACTACTGTAGACAAAATAATAAAGCATATGTAAGACAAGAGGTGAGAAATAAATCCTACAAAAAAAAAGAAAAAGTGCCTACTACATTGCTGGTATGGAGCACATTTAGGAATCTTTGGAAAATAAAAGATAAGTTGCTGCATATTGTCCCTCCTATCACTAAGAAATAATCAAAATGTCTATTGGACCTCTTTGGACTTTGGAGAAAATGTCTGTCTCATTTGAGCATACTGCTCTGACCTATTCACTGAATGACGCAGAGCTGGAGAGTCGATACAGCCTGGAATTAGGACTTGGAAGGTTAATCCCTAGCCAAGCATGCAAGTAGGACATTGAAGGTTAATCTTGGTCCTGCCAGCTAAAAGCAAACTTCTGATGATCTTCACTAAGTATTTTTTTTTTAATTAATTAATTAATTTATTTATTTTTGGCTGTGTTGGGCCTCCGTTGCTGTGCAGGGGCTTTCTCTAGTTGCGGCGAGCCAGGGCTACTCTTCCTTGTGGTGCGCGGGCTTCTCGTTGTGGTGGCTTCTTTTGTTGGGACCACAGGCTCTAGGCACATGGGCTTCAGTAGTTGCAGTACGTGGGATCAGTAGTTGTGGCTCACGGGCTTAGCTGCTCCACAGCATGTGGTATCTTCCCGGACCAGGACTCGAACACATGTCCCCTGCATTGGCAGGCGGATTCTCAACCACTGCACAACCAGGGAAGCCCTTCACTAACCATATATAGAGAAAAAAGTGATTTGCTACATCAACAGTTGATACAAGGTGCCAGAGGCACCATGGGATGTGTTTATTTGCTCTAGCAATAAAATCGCAAATGGAAGAGCAGCTGCCATTGAAGTCACCACCCGATTAAATTTATGATAGTCCACTATCATTCTGCACTGGTCAAATATGAAACTTGAATGAAGATATTTTCTTTAAATACAAATATAGAGTTTATTGAAAGCTATTTCTATACCTACAACAAGCTAAATACATTTGTTCATACACATATATACATAATTGCTCTGACTGTAGTCTTAAATCAGAACTGAGTGAAACAGTAAATAAATATTAATATTCTTCATCTTTTTACAGACATTACTATACATTGACCTGTTTAAAAAATATAAAAGTATTTCTCTATTTTTATTAAACTTTAAATAAAATATAACATATATACAGAAATGTACATAAATAATAAAAGTACAGTTTGAAAAACTGGTGACACACCATTGTAACTGTCTTTCAGATTATGAAATAGAAAATAACTGACATTCTTTAATCTACCTTATCACTTTATAGTCACTGCCCCAACTAAGTGTAACCATTAGCCTCATCCAATGTCAGAAATCAATTTTCTTGTTTTTAAACTTGGATTGAATGAACTCATACAGCAGGTAATCTTTGATTCCTGGATTCTCCTCTTATTATTTGGGTGAGTCTTCCATGCTGCTCTATATAATTATGTAGTTTAATATAGTTTGCTTATTTCCATTTATTCCACTGTGTGAATAGGTCATAATTTATTTATTTAATCTATTGTTAATGTTTTGACTATTGTAATTTGTTTTTCCATGATACTTTTTCATGTATTTTTATCAACATATATATGTATTTCAGTCCCATATATGCCTGGAGTAAAGTTGATGAGTTATAGATTATTTGTATTTTCAGCTTTAGTAAATACTAGAAAACATTTTCCAAAGTGATTGTTCTAAATTATACTACTACAAGCAGGATATGAGAATTTCTGTTTACTTTACTCATCAGCATTTGGTATTGTCTGTCTTTCTCATTTTAGCCATTCTGGTGGCTGTGTAAGATAACACTTTGCGGTTGTAATTTACCTTTATCTGAGAACTAGTAACGTTAATAAAGTTAGTAAAGTTAAGGGTCACTTCATATGCTTATTTCCTATTTAGATAGCCCCTTTTATGAAATGTTCAAGGTTTGTTTGCCTTTTTAAAATTGGATTATTTGCTGTTTATATTTAGGAGTTCTTTGTATATTCTGGATATAGATCATTTGATAGTATCAGAGATTATCAGTCCAGGTTCTACCAGAGAAACAGAGAAAAACAAACAAATTATATATATATATATATATATATATATATATATACACACACACACATTTCTCTTATGATTAGTGCATTTTGTGTAATCTTAAAGAAATATTTGTCTATGCTAAATTCATAAAGCAATTTTTCTATTTTCTTCTAAACAGATTTAAAACTTTCACATTTAGATTTAAAATCCAACTAAAATTGATTTGTATTTCTTCCTGATTCAGTCTTGGGAGGTTATACATCTATTTTAAAATTTATATTTGATGACTTTCATAAAAGTCATAATTAAATATTCCTATATTTAGCCTTCTTTTATTTCCCTAACATTTATATATTCAATCCTTTATTCCACCAATACTTATTGACCATCTATAATTTATAAGTATTGTACTAGAAATGGGATAGAATGATTTAAAATAAAAACAAATTTCCTTTTACCTTATTTTTTTCTGTTTTCTTTTTTATTACCTTTCTTTTTTTTTTTTTTCGGTACGTGGACCTCTCACTATTGTGGCCTCTCCCGTTGCGGAGCACAGGCTCCAGACGCGCAGGTCCAGCAGCCATGGCCTACGGGCCCAGCCACTCCATGGCATGTGGGATCCTCCTGGACCGGGGCACGAACCTGTGTCCCCTGCATCGGCAGGTGGACTCTCAACCACTGCGCCACCAGGGAAGCCCACCTTTCATTTTTGATAACAAACAAATTGATTTTTGTTCTTAAAAAAGGAAAAGTGTCAGTCAATTAATATCTATACTAAGGTTATAGCAGAATATACTAGAAACTAGTGAGGTAGATGATGATTTATGTAAAATTAATGATGGTTAAATTGTCATTTAAAAATTGGGGGCTTCCCTGGTGGCACAGTGGTTGAGAGTCTGCCTGCTAATTCAGGGGACATGGGTTTGAGCCCTGGTCTGGGAGGATCCCACATGCCATGGAGCAACTGGGCCTGTGAGCCACAGCTGCTGAGCCTGCGCCTCTGGAGCCTGTGCTCCTCAACAAGAGAGGCCGCGATAGTGAGAGGCTCATGCACCGCGATTAAGAGTGGCCCCCACTTGCCACAATTGGAGAAAGCCCTCGCATGGAAACGAAGACCCAACACAGCAAAAATAAATAAATTAATTAATAAACCCCTATCCTCAACATCTTAAAAAAAAAAAATTGGGACCCTGCTCCCACCATCCATAATCATCATGCTATGCATTTGCCAAAGATAACTAATCCACAGGTCTCAATGTTTAGGTCATTTAGTCAGGGACGCCTTCTCAAATCCATATTATATGTTTCCATAGCACCTAAAATTCTTTATAGCGTTTATAGTAATTATGAACAGTTATTTGTGTAATTATTAATTTAGAGTCTATTTTCTCTCTACTAAATGATATGTTTCACAAAAACAGAAGAAATGTAGGCTATCAGTTAATTAAAAATGGAAGAGCAGAGGAAAAAATAGAGAAAACAAGAAAGTGAGAGATAGAGAAAGAGGATGAGAAGAAGAAAGGAATTTATGAGGGTGTTGTGCTCATAATCTTTTATAATAAGTTTTCCAAAAAGTTTATGTAATTTTCAATGTTTTGAAAACATTTCCATGCAGCTACTAAACTTCGTGGAGGAATTTTATGTCCCTTGTAACAAAAAGTCTGACCCTATTTTTTTTTTTTTATGTTTAACAGATGACATATTTTCAACCTCATTTCTCTCTCTTCCCCTTGTATCTTGCATCTGGGAAAGCTGGTAAGAAATCCTGGGTGCTTCCTCCTTTGGCACTAGAGGGAAATTCAACCCAGGTAACCTCCTGCCTATGCCACCTTAGTTCCAACCCCATCCACTATGAAAATCACAAACCCATCTCCTTTCTCAAGCCTTTTCAGACCTGTTTTAAGGGACTGCCTGGCTCTCTCCAGGAAATCCTCAATTATGCAAGCAGTAAATCTTTTCATATCCTCTTGGTGTGACATCATCAGTTTTGACATCTGAACAAAATTTTGGATGGGATTTTCTCCTATTTATGTAGAGTACAAAATATACAGTCTCCTTGTATAGTCTATGTATAATTAGATATAATGTTGTTAATTTATACATCAAAATATGTAACAGAAATGATGCAAGTTAGATAACCTGAGGTATTTTGTAGTGAAATAAAGTTAAATCCAAAGCCATTTCAATTTATGTCTCAAAGCCTGGCTTTTTGCACATATTATGAACAATTTTTTTCTTACCAAAATTTATTTTTTCTTATTTGTAACAAATTTACATCAGAAGTCTTACAGAGGTATAAAATTTAATTCACATTTGATTTACATATAATGTATAACTTTAATCTTAAAAGTATACAATTACATGAAGAGAAATTTAAAAATTCAACCAAGACATATATTAGTTAATATCATATTTGCATTGTCATTTTCATCATCTGCGATTGAAATGATGGCACATTTTTTCCCCACGTACGAGTTTAAAGAAGTTGACTTATTTAATAATCATTTATTCTTTCCAGTTTTTTTCCAGCATTTCTTGGCAAGTTTCTGAGCATTTCATGTGGATTATCAGGAAAGATTTTACAATAATCAATGACTGGCAATGGTTATTCCAATTTCCAAAAGTTGTTAACACAAAACAACAACAAAGAGTAAGCAAGTAAATAATAACAACAACTCTTCTCCATCCAGAGTTTGGACAGAGACTGAGTTTATACATTTTCTTTCTGTTTGGAAGAATAATGTTTCTTTGTTGAAAACCTTTAAATGCATTCATCCATCTTTGATCTATAGATACTTCTTTTGTTGTATTTCACTAGCAAGTTCTCATGAAGATGTGACTTAAGGACACAGTGTTCATTAAAAGGATAATATGACTGAGTTCATTGCCTATTTTCCAAGATTTATCATTAAGTTAAAGATTTACCATTCTGGGCCTCCCCAACTGAACCTAGCAAACTTACAGTTTCTATGAAGATTTCCTTTCTAAAGGACTAGTTAATTATTAATCTACAACTATGCAGCTGCCTACTTCCCAAGGTCCAAATCACACAAACAGCATTTTAGTAGTTTTCATGTTAAGGTCTTTTACTTTAGCAGTAAAATTAATTTTTTTTCTTACAATTCTTTTATGATCACCAATATTTATATGAGATTTATGGTGCTGAAAAAAGTAATAGCTAACATATATAGAGGTTTCCTGTGTTCCAGGCAGTGTGTTGAGTGCACGCATGAATTCTCTCACTTAATCTTTACAACTATTCTGAGTCTGCTACTTATTCAGCATATGACTTTGGACATGTTATTTAACTTTTCTGTGTTTATATTTTCTTATCTATAAAAGGATGATAAAATTACCAACCTCATGGGATGGTTGAACCATTTTTTTTCATATATATTCTGGCCAAAAAAATACCTCTGATTTTGTTACTAATGAAATGATTACACTAGCTCTTGATTACCATAAGTCTCATCCAGGTATTCAATATATTTCACCAAAGGTAAAATGTAAATAATGTTTTTATCAAGGTAAAAATAGAATCTACTACAGTTTGGCTCTATAATGGAATAAACTTCAACCACATATAAAATTATGCACTTTTTATACAAATGGTTTTAATCTCAGATCTTCTGAACTCATTATAGAAATGTATATAGAACTACTCTACCATGATTATTAAATGTTTAATTTCATTTTGTGACTAAGAAGAATTCATTTTCTTGGTCATCAATTGAATCGATAATATAATGATATCATAAATGGGTGTTGAATTGTCAAAAGCTTTTTCTGCATGTGTTGAGATGATCATATGGTTTTTATTCTTCAATTTGTTAATATGGTGTATCACATTGATTGATTTGCATATGTCTAAGAATCCTTGAATCCCTGGGATAAGTCCCACTTGATCATGATGTATGATCCTTTGAATGTGTTGTTGGATTCGGTTTTGAGTCTATGTTTATCAGTGATATTGGTCTGTAATTTTCTTTTTTGTGATATCTTTGTCTGGTTTTGGTATCAGGTTGTTGGGAGTCTCCTAGAATGAGCTTGGGAGTATTCCTCACTCTGCAGTGTTTTGGAAGAGTTTCAGAAGGATATATTTCTTCCTAGTTCAGTCTCGATGGTTGTACCTTTTTAAGAATTTGTCAGTTTCTTCCAGGTTGTTCATTTTATTGGCAGATAGTTGCTTGTAGTCGTCTCTTATGATCCTTTGTATTTCTGTGGTTTCCTTTGTAACTTATGTTTCATTTCTAATTTTATTGATTTGAGTCCTCTCCCTTTTTGTCTTGATGAGTCTGGCTAAAGTTTTATCAATTTTGTTTATCTTCTCAAAGAAACAGCTTTTAGTTTCATTAATCTTTCCTACTGTTTTCTTCATCTTTATTTCATTTAGTTCTGCTCTGATCTTTATGATTTCTTTCCTTCTACTGATTGTGGGCGTTGTTTGTACTTCTTTCTCTAGTTGCTTTAGGTGTAAGTTTAGGTTATTTATTTGAGATTTTTCTTGTTTCTTGCTAGAAACAAGAAACATTTTATTGCTATAAACTTCATCCTTAAAACTGCTTTGGCTGCATCATATAGGTTTTGGGTCATCGTTTTTTCGTTGTCATTTGTTTCTAGGAATTTTTTGGTTTCCTCTTTGATTTGTTCAGTGAACCATTGGTTATTTAGTAACATATTGTTTAACCTCCATGTGTTTATTGTTTACAGTATTTTTCCCCTGTAATTGTTTTCTAATATCATAGCATTGTGGTTGGAAATGATGCTTGATATGATTTCAATTTTCTTAAATTTACTGAAGCTTGATTTGTGACCTAAGATGTGCTCTGTCTTGGAGAATGTTCCATGTACACTTGAGAAAAAAGCGTATTCTGCTGCTTTCAGATGGAATGTCCTATAAATATCAATTAAATCTATCTGGTCTAATGTGTTCTTTAAAGCTTGTGTTTCCTTATTAATTTTCTGCCTGGATGATCTGTCCATTGGTGTAAGTGGGATGTTAAAGTTCTCCACTATTATTGGGTTACTGTTGATTTCCCCTTTTATGGCTGTTAGCATTTGCCTTTTGTACTGAGGTGCTCCTATAATGGGTGCATAAATATTTACAACTGTTATATCTTCTTCTTGGATTGATCCCTTGATCAGTATGTATTGTCCTTGTCCTTCCTTGTCTCTTGTAACATCTTTATTTTAAAGTCTGTTTTGTCTCATATGAGTATTACTATTCCAGCTTTCTTTTGATTTCCATTTACATGGAATATCTTTTTCTGTCCTTTCACTATCAGTCTATATGTGTCCCTGGATCTGAAGTGAGTCTCTTGTAGATAGCATATATATGGGTCTTGTTTTTGTATCCATTCAGCCAGTCTATGTCTTTTGGTTGGAGCACTTAACCCATTTACATTTAAGATAATTATCAATATGAATGTTCCTATTGCCATTTTCTTAATTGTTTTAGGTTAGTTTTTGTAGGTCTTTTTTTCTCCCCTTCCTCTTTTCTTCTTTTCTCTTGTGTTTCTTGCCTAGAGAAGTTCCTTTAGCATTTGTTGCAAAGCTAATGTGCTGGTGCTGAACTCTCTTAGCTTTTGCTTATCTGTAAAGCTGTTAATTTCTCCTTTGAATCTGAATGAGAGCCTTGCTAGGTAGAGTGTTCTTGTTTGTAGGTTTTTCCCTTTCATTATTTTATATATACCCTGCCACTCCCTTCCAGCCTGCTGAAAAATTTTTCTGCTGAAAAATCAGCTGATAACCTTATGGGGATTCCATTTTATATTTGTTGCTTTTCCCTTGTTGACATAAAAAGGGAACAAGATAGACTGTATTCCCTGAGTCTGTATTTTGAAAAGTATTTTACATTTTCTTCAGTCTATTTTAAAAAGTTTATTGTATCTACACAAGAAAGAACCATTGTGTCTGCTCACTAAAGGAATATGTTTTTATTAATCTTTTAGAGGCAAGCTAAATACCACAGATATATTTCTTCTCACCTATGTTATTTACTCCTCTAGTTTGTAGCTTTAGCTTTTTTTCTCATTCTGCATTTGAGAAAATCATTTTAAAATAAAAAAGCATTAGCTATTTTTATCATTTTTTTGTTTTACCCATAATTTTTGTAACATTTTTCTAGATCCAGAATACTGCCTTTGTTTTATAGAAGAAAATTCCCTTTAAACCATGAATTTGTTTGAACTTATTAATTTGGCTTCATTTTTCAATGTAAATACTTACAAAGTATTTATTTTTAATTTTGACTCCTAGATCCCAAAACTGGCAATTTTGAGGTTTTACTACATTTTTGGACCCATAATACTTTTTATCCTGAAGTAACCTTATCACTGCCTTGTTAATTTTTTTAAATTAGAAGTTATTTCATCTTGAAGTGTGGCTTGGGAATCATCGATGTACAATATATGCTGATAGATAATAGCAAAAAGAGAATTATCTTTCAAAGTCCAAGTTGAGCATTTTTATTACATAATAGAAAAAATCTTGGCAATAAAAGTAAATTTATTTATAAAGAACCAATTACAGTATCTGCTTTCCATCTTTAAGAAACCAAAAGTGTCCTCCCACACACAATACACAATGAGTTCTTCCTCCTCTATACCTCCAGGCTCCTCCCTCTGGCGATCCCTTGCTTAGAACCCACTGAATAGCTGATCTGTGAGAGAACCATCGTCTCCTGTTACACTTAACATTAGCAAGTCTTTTAGGTGCAAGCAACAATGTTCCTGGAAAAAGTAACTTAAAGAATCATTCTTTAAATCATGCAAATTTTTGTTAGCTCATTCTTTTTTCTTTTTTATTTATTTATTTTTTTTTTAACAAATACTCATTAAGTACCTAAGATGTATCTGGAATTTTGTAAGTGCCTGTCAGACCACAGAATAAGGACTATCAAAGTCTTCCTGGGAAAAGGTAAGCAAGGAAAAAGGAGTTTGACTTGATTTAAAACATAAAGATCATCAGGAGTTTTCCTCCCTATACCAATATTACACCCCTATCACTGGAGGAGTTGAGTTCTGCATAGAGAAGTACTCCAGACACATCATAGATCAAGTAGTTGATAGTATTAAATGCTGTAGAGACATGAAGTGGAAGAAACACTAATGCAACCTAGGGTTTCACTGGGATGGCTTAGGAAATTTCAAAACGGTTTGTTTAGTCAAGATATAAAGATGATATATTCAAAACAAACAAGAACAGCTTATATTAAAGCATATGCTATGTTTCATAGATACTTTTTGCAAATGCATTTTAGAAAAGGGTGATATAAACATGCAAAGCAGTGAGAAGAGAACATTCAAAGAAAGACATAAGATTCACTTGCTTGCATCTTTTCTTTCTTATTCCCTCTCATTTTCCTTTGCTAGCTGTTGAGTGCTAGGAATGGAAACTCAAATAACAGTGAAAGAATATTTATAAGAAACTCATTTCAGTTATTGGAAATATATGTATAATGCTACAGAAATATAATAATCATTCTAGCCAACACATAAGGAAATTATTTTTGATGGTACACCTAGAATATTGTTTCACAAAAGTGGTAGATTTCAAAATCAAGTGCAGAATATTTAAACTTTGTAAATTTATTTTTTCATTCAGACATTTACCTATCATGTTGTCTCATTTGCATGTCACACATTGTGTAGGCAAGATATTAGTGAGTTGGATTGTCACCTTGTGCTTACATAAAGTAGTTAACATTAGCAAATACATAAAATAAAATATTTACCTAAGTGTTTTTCTGATATAAAGAGAGTAGATGTTAACCACTTATCCTTGCCATAGCTATTAATCCTTAAGACAAGTTTGCCCAAATGGCTTTTCAGGGAAATAAATACTATAAAGAGTAAACAATTATTAAGTTTCTAGTCCTAAACTCTTATGTAATCTTTCCTATTAATCCACTGGGCTGGTCAGACCCTTAAACACAATATTAATCTAGTTGAACGCAAAAATCATAGTGAGCTTAAGCAGCCTGTTATGTGCTTCTTTTCTCCTAGATCTTTACCCACATTCTTTCTCTTAATCCAAGTGAAACAAAAGTGATTTCTCCTAATTTGGTTCCAGCGTTTAGTATTAGGGTATTGACTTGTCCACACGTGCATAGCACATATTTCAACATTAACATTCTGGTTTCAACCTGCTAGATATACCTGCCTATCTTTCAATTCATTTTCAGTTCAAGCAAGAAAAATGGGTGCTGCTTTTTTAGTCCCTCAAATCCCAATAAATCACATGAGAGATGAAATAAATTACAAAAATGCATGTTGCTGAGTCTATACCTATACTTATGTTTTTATATACGTATACAAAGAGAGAGATAAATAGACACATTTTATGTGTACTATCAAGCAGGTGGATGCATGGAGATAAGATGACCTTTATCTTAATAAATACAGTGTTCACCAAGGTGAATTTCTGTCAAGATGCTCACAGAGTTTAACAAAAGTCCTCATTTTAGAACTGAAACCAAATTGCTTGTTCCCATTAAGAAAGACCTTTATGGCCTTTCTACATTTCCTTCCACAAAACTAAAAGCAGACTAAGCATGGGTGACAGCACTTGGTAAAAGTGATTGTAGTGACATTTTAGATCTGTCAAGTCTTTCTGTAACTACTGCACTGTAGGTAGCCTAATGAGACACAGTGCATAGTAACGCAGTGTGAAAAACCCTTTAGAACTATTGTTACAGTCATTTGAAGGGGGTTACAACTCTGAAGGCCATCATTTCCTGCTGAGAAGTGGAATCTTTTGGTAGCTGCTGAATTGCAGCAAAATGTCTTGAAAGCAATTCCCTTTCACTCATAACAATGCAAAGATTTAGATATACTGGGCTTCTGTTGATGATGGACACAGCTTGGCCTCCTTATAAATGGAATTCATATCCAGTGTAGTGCTTTCTGAAAATTCAAAGATCTACTTAAATAACTCCTACCTCCTCTGCATATAAAGTGTAAATTTGTGATGAATAGACTTAGACTATTTATTAAATTATTTAACCTTTTAATACTATATAGAGCTTGTATTCTTCTGTCACAATAAAATTACTACTGTTGAGAATGGTGCTAATGTTCGGACATTTCCTCTGAAAGATAATCACAAAAAAATTTGTATCCAGAATAACTGAATATAAAAAAGTTTCAGATTTTGAGAAATTCTAGGTAAATAAAAGTTATGTATGTCCCTTCAATAAATATTTATTGAGAATCAACTTTATATAATACAGGCACCATGGTAAGAACAATGATTAAAGGCATGATAGCTGTGCCAAAATAGCTCAAACTGCAAAGAAGTAAGGTGTAATATTGTTGTAAAATAATGCAGGATAAAATAAGTGTGAAAATTTACATTGCATATTTGTATGTTCACGCATTATTTGTTATTCGGTCTTCCATCTATTTATAACCCCTTACTTTTCAAAAACTATTTGAGGAAACTTACTATATATGAGTGTGTATTATGTGTATGATTGAATGTTAACATTTGTTTGTAGGAGTCCTATAAGCCTAAAATAAATAGGAAATGTGAAAATATAAATAATTCATTTTATCTTATAGAAATAGTTTCTTGCTATCTATATCTAAAAGAAAATATCCATGTAATCATGTAAGAAGCTATAACAGATATTGGTTATTCGGGTGAACAATATCTTTGAAGCTAAGCTAGAAGAATTTTTTTTATGTTTTTTTGTTTATTGTCTTCAGAAGAATCAATTCATGTCATTAAACTGTAACAAGTCTGTATAAACTAATTTCATGTAGACTATAAATGTATTTTTCTAATGAAACTTGTGCATGCTGGGAAATTGGAGTGGTGGTAAAAGAATGCTGTATACACTTCTTCCACAGCAGGAAGTAAATAGATCATGTCTGCAACTGAAAAATCAAGACACTGAGGTAGATTTGATTTCAATATTGGGAAATATTTTAATACAGGATAATGTTTTCCTCCCTGGGAATTGTAATTAGTAAAAAAGTAGTTATAAAATGGACTGCATTTTTTATTATAAGCTTTATGCTACTACAGGTGTCCCCAACCCCTTGGCCGCAGACCAGTACTTGTTCGCAGACCGGTACTGGTCCGCGGCCTGTTAGGAACCAGGCCACAAAGGAGGAGGTGAATGGTGGGCGAGTGAGCAAAGCTTCATCTGCCGCTCCCCATAGCTTGCATTACCACCTGAACCATTGCTCCCATTACCACCTGAACCACTCTCTTCCCCCTCCCACCCCACCCCTACCGTCCATGGAAAAACTGTCTTCCATGAAACCGGTCCCTGGTGCCAAAAATATTGGGGACCACTGTGCTATTATTTAGCTTTTTAAAACCTGGTACTTCTATCCAATAAATTTATTTATAACTGCCCCAGATATCTGATTCTTCAAATAAAATCCTATCTGGATTTCTTTCAATTCTGAGATTGTGTTTTCCATAAACTCCCTTTTCTATTTAAGAACAAACTCATCAGAGATAGGGAAGAAGAGTGTTCCTTTTATTTCCAACATACAAAAACCAAAATTTGTTGTATTGTTTTTTAGAATTTCAAAAGACTGACTAATCTTAATTTCCTTTCAAGTAGATTCACTTAAACAGAAATATAGCCCTTATACTATTCCAGGCATTAAGTACTATACAAACATTGATTAATTTAATGAGCACAAGCTTACGATGAATGCACTAAATATAAGGAAACTGAGGCACAGAGATGTTAAGAAATCTGCCCAACATTACACAGATAGTAAAAAAAGCTGACTCAAACCTAGGATGTGTACCTCCAGTAGCCATGCTATACACTGTGCTTCCTGTTCATTGATAATTTATTTCTGTTGCTAACTACAGTCATTAGTTATAGTCAAATTTCTTAAAAGGATGATTACTGTTTATAGAGAATTATCCTGGATATGCATTCTCTTCAATGTAAAATTTATAATAAACTTTATTTTTATGGTACAATACCAATTAGATTTATTAAGACTAAAACTAAAGCAATATTCCATTTCAAAGTAGAAAGTGCAAACACAGAGAATAGCACCCACTTTCTCCTTAAGTTTATTACAGCTGTTATTATCCTATATTATAATTGATACTTACCCTTGAGAATAGGGATCTTGCCTCTAAGCCTGGTTAATGTCAAAATACAATGGATGCTCTAATAAAGAAGGAATTGAATGAACTATATATAGCCTCATAATAAAACTTGTCTTATCATGCTTTTGCCATTTATTAACTGCATACAATTTATCTATTATTGTGCTAAGTAGATTATATACATTATCTACTGCCCTCTCAACAACAATGCAAATCATACATCATTACTAACATGTTGCACAGAAAAAAACAAAAAACTCTGAGATGTTATATAACTTGGCCACAATCACACAGTGATTAAGGGGCAGATTTGTCATCCAAATCTAGCTTCATCCATCACTGCACTTTACAGTTGCTTTGCAGGGAATACTTTTCTCTGAGTGCCCTTTACAAAGAAACCCATGGGTTGAATGTGAACTTCATCTGGGTTATCTCAGGACAAGTTTAATTTCATTATTATTTCAATTTCAATTCAGTTGATAGAGGAGCAATTAACATACCATATTATTTCTTTTTGTATATTAATTATCAACAAACAGAACACTGGTTCAAAGTGAAGATACTACATCTTCTTCTTCATTTAAGCATAATCATAATGATGGTTTCATTTCAGAATAAGTTAAGATAAGCAAAGCCTTCACGCACAGTGAGTTTCCCAAAGTAACCTCTCGAATTTGGTTATATCTTAACTGAATCCTAGTATTTCCACGTGCATGCTATGAACAGTTGAGAGATACAACCCTGGAATATATACCATTCTGAAAACCTGGATATTTTATTCAGATTTTCCTTTAGATCATCTAGAGACAACCTACTAGTCATGTTTGAGATATAAGCTTTATTCTACTCCCATCAGGATAGATGGCTTCATCCCCTAAATTGTGAAAGGGATTAAGAGATATACTTTGTTGTTCCTTTTGACATGTTTCAGTAAGTAGATGGAAAGCAACTTGTAAGAGAAAACTCTCTGAGGCTTCCCTGGTGGCACAGTGGTTGAGAGTCCACCTGCCGATGCAGGGGACGCGGCTTCGTGCCCCGGTCCGTGAAGATCTCACATGCCGCGGAGCGGATGGGCCCGTGAGCCATGGCTGCTGAGCCTGCACGTCCGGAGCCTGTGCTCCGCAACGGTAGAGGCCACAACAGTGAGAGGCCCGCGTACAGAAAAAAAAAAAAAAAAAAACAACCCTCACCCACTGTGACATATTAAGGAGCCAGACACTGCTTAAACTTTATCTATTTTTCTTTAACCCACACTGTTTCCTACGAAGAATTGTCTTTCTTTACTCTTTCCTTTTGAAGGCAACCACTGTGCTGAGTTGAATCTTCATTTGAGGACTATCGGAACTAGTTTATTTCTATTGTTCAGTAAAATGTTGTGGGAAGAGTCAAAACTCCATATTTCAAATATAAAATGAGCTAGAAGCTGGTGTTCTTCTACTTGAACATTCCCTAATCTCATTGTATTTTCAGCCATTCTTATCTGGGATGGTTTGCTTTTGTTTTGGGAATTTAAAACTTTCAAAAGTGTCCTTTAATTCTACATGTTGAATGGCAAATGCATTTTTCTTTGAGAATAGAAAGATGCTTACCCAAAGAATTTAGATTCAATTGTGCCATCATATTACATCCATTTTCTGTTTGAGTTCATTAAATTTCCATATTTTACCAGAATAATCAGAATATCCTACTCTGCTATATTGATATTTAATTTAATTGTCTTCCAATAATGAGCATTGTAGTATTTAATTTTTTTTCACTTTCTAAAGATGTTTTCTTGGAATTTGCTAAGATATGCTTCAGTAATTTCAAAGTTTTTCAATATGATAATCTTTATGGTTTTATCTGCTTTAGAAATGAATGTGTTTTGAAATTCCTTCATGAGACACACTCTTTTATATACTGTTTTATAATAAAATTTCAGAATGATTTTTACCCTTTAATCTCTGAATTTATGATAAGGCAATACCATCTTTATTATTTATTTAATTTATTTCACCTCTGGGACAAATGTGTTCTTTTGAATTTTGACATACTTTAACTGGACAAATGTTTGTTTAAGTCATATTCACATTTAATACTCCAAAGTGATTCAGAGTTAAACATGCCTTGGTATTAATTATCATGCAAGTTGTAATAAAAGTAGCAATGACTTTGGAGTCAGAATCCTTGTGTTCAGGTATGGGCAAAGCCAAGACTGCCCATATCTGGTGGAGAATCCCAAAACTAGGCAGACTTAGATTCAAATCCCAAACCCATAACCTACTCACAGTATGAGCTTGGATGAAAATGTAACTGTAGTTCCTTTATCTGTTAATTGAGATGATAGTACATAATATTCAGGGTAAAAGTTAAAATGATAATTTAAGTTTTTTGTGTTCTCTACAGTTCTTCCCTCCTCTGTCCCTCCCTCCCTCCCATCCTTCTTGCCTTCCTTCCTTCTGAGGCAGGAGATAGATGGGCCCCAGGCTGAACAGCTGGAGTTGTCCCCTGTGGACAGATACTCCAAAATAGCAGGAGCGAGAAAGAGCTGAGACCTGCCCAGTTAAAAGATAGAGAACACATATTTCTCATTCTCAAGGTTAAGGAGAACTTCCTGACTATACATGCATAGAAAGGTTCCTTGGATGTCAAAGGGTGGGGAGGCATCACCTCCTAGTAAATGATGTGAACCTACCCATAGCCTCTTTACTAGAATCAATCTTGGTTAAGAGGACCCTGAGATATACCAAATAGGGACTCAGAGCCAAGCAAAGCAAGATGATTGGCCGAAGGAAACCCAGAAGAAATGCCCCATAAAAGTTATTCAAACTGCCATGGTGATGCACCTCTCCCTCTCAGCCCACCTATGTGTCTATACATATGTACTCTTTTTCCTGCTAACAAACACTTTACTTGTTTCACTACTTTCTGTCTCTGTGGGAATTCATTTCTGCAAAGCTGACGGGCCAGGGTCTTGCCACTGGTCACTGGTCTAGTGACTAGGGTTCAGTGCTCTCACAGCAATGATCTGACTTCAATCTCTGGCTGGGAACCAAAATCCTGCTTCAAGCCACTGCAGGCTGAAGCCACCTGAGATCACTTCCTTCTCTTCTTCTTTCACCTATCGATTTATTATTGTTTTCCTTCAACCCAATAACATTTTACACCCACTCTAAGCCAGTCATTTTGCTCATTCTGGGAAGACAAAGACCAGAAGGACAGAGACTCTGGACTCAAAATGATCAATCTAGTAATACATGACCTGAGCAGGAGTGCTGGGGTGAAGTTAGGGGCTGGTGGAGAGAAAGAAAGCTCACACTTATAAAAGACTTTCAGGAAGCCTGGATTTTTACATATGTTTTCAGATTTAACACATCCAAGAACCACTTCATATTTCATATATTAGGAAGTAGGACTTAAAATTGGTAGTTTGTTGTGATACCTTAGTAGGTGACAGAGCTTGGGTGTAAAAATAAGTTTAGCTTGTTCCAAAACATATCATTTTACTACAAGTCAATATTAAATCCTAAAATGTCAATCATCAGTACTTGTCTCTGTATTTACGTAAAGTTGCACATTAAAATCAGAACCCACAGAAAGTGCTTTTCTGGATATTGTAATATTATTCTTAAAGGCCTATAGCTACATATTATATATATTTATATTAATTATAACATATCTGATTTATGTTATATACTCTCTACATGTATAATATTTCATTTCATCAAATACATGGACAACTACACTTCATATTTCTTCTTCTAAGTTATCAAATATCTGTATTTAGCCCTCATATTAAGCCTTGTTATCACTGATATATTTTACCTTTTGATATAGTACTTTAAACCCCTTTGAAACTTTTAACAGCTGACTTCAACTGTTCAGGAAAACAAAATGTTCAAAGGCAAGTTGATTTCATTTAGTTTTGTTACATAGCTGTTAACTCTAAAACTTAGGTAAATGTATGAAACCTAATCTGAATATCTTAAATGTTTGAGTTAGCCAATGTGCTACCTATTCAAAGAAGCAGGTTGGTATTGTGCCGTGGTGCTAATGGCTAGAAGTAATAACGTTTGTAGAAATTAATAATAAATTAACTTGAATGAAAAACATCATATTGCTCAAGCTAGACTTAAAAACAAATCCCCTATATAGTGTTAATATGTATGAATAATTATTTCAGATCTATTTAGAATCTAAGCATTAAACGTAAGACAAGATGGGGGAAATTAATAAAAAATAAAAGGAAATTAAAGATGCTAAAACTACTGAAATGTATTCCCTACATTTTCTGAACTTGATCAATTGTATTGAGAAATATATATATATATATATATATATATATATATATATATAAAACAATCTTGAAAGAGAAATACTAGTAATAAGGATAGAGGAAATATTATGAAAATGCATTGAAGAAAATACAACTTTAATTGCTCTGCAGGACAAGTTTGGTGAAAGAATTATTCCAGATTTTTTAAGATAATGTTTTAAACTAGTTACTGGACTGATATTTATGCAATAATATAACTTGGGTCTTCACTATAATTGCAATAAACTTTTTTTTCAATGTCTTTATTGGAGTATAATTGCTTTATAGTGTTGTGTTAGTTTCTGCTGTACAATAAAATGAACCTGCTATATGCATATATATATCCCCATATCCCCTCCCTCTTGCATCTCCCTCCCACCCTCCTTATCCCACCCCTTTAGGTTGTCGCAAAGCACGGAGTTGATCTCCCTGTGCTATACAGCTGCTTCCCACTAGCTATCTACTTTATATTTGGTAGTGTATACATTTCAATGCTACTCTCTCACTTCGTCCCAGTTTACCCTGCCCCCTCCTCGTGTCCTCAAGACCATTCTCTACATCTATGTCTTTATTCCTCTCCTGCACCTAGGTTCTTCAGAACTTTTTTTTTTTTTTAAGATTCCATATATATGTGTTAACATACGGTATTTGTTTTTCTCTTTCTGACTTACTTCACTCTCTATGACAGACTCTAGGTCCATCTACCTCACTAAAATAACTCAATTTCCTTTTGTTTTATGGCTGAGTACTATTCCACTGTATGTATGTGCCACATCTTCTTTATCCATTCATCTGTCAATGGACACTTAGGTTGCTTCCATGTCCTGGCTATTGTAAATAGTGCTGCAATGAATATTGTGGTACCTGTCTCTTTTGGATTATGGTTTCCTCAGGGAACATGCTCAGTAGTGGGATTGCTGGGTCGTATGGTAGTTCTATTTTTAGTTTTTTAAGGAACCTCCATACTGTTCTCCATAGTGGCTGTATCAATTTTCATTCCCACCAAGAGTGCAAGAGGGTTCCCTCTTCTCCACACTCTCTCCAGCATAGGAGAAAATATTTGCAAATGAAGCAACTGACAAAGGATTAATCTCCAAAATATACAAGTAGCTCATGAAGCTCAATATCAAAAAAAAAAAAAAAACCAATCCAAAAATGGGCAGAAGATTTTTTCTCCAAAGAAGATATACAGATTGCCAACAAACACATGAAAATATGCTCAACATCACTAAGCATTAGAGAAGTGCAAATCAAAACTACAATGAGGTATTATATCACACCAGTCAGAATGGCCATCATTAAAAAATCTACAAATAATTGCTATAAACTTTTAAAGAAGGGATTAATATAAACCTGAATATAAAACTGGTTTTACAATATTAAACAAGCAGATAAGATGGAGCTTAGACTAAATAAGCCCATCAAAATAAGAAAAATATTGAGAGATAACTGATTCCAAAACAAGCAGATTAACAGATGAGACACCAATTCAAATCTGACATCAATATTCAAGAGGGAACCAAATCTAAGCGAGCAGGATAGTAGTGAAACATCTGAAATGCTGTGTAAAATTTATAAAAGATCAGATGTGGAACCACATTATATTACACAGCAAATATAAAAGATGCCCCAGTTATAGTAAATGGTACTAGAATAAGTTATTTTGAAAATACAGGAACTTGACAAGCTACTTATGATATCAGATAGAGTTCTATAGATGTCAATGATCAATAACAAAAGGAAACATCCAAGTATTGAAAAACTAGGTAAGAGAGAGCAATTGAAAGTTTTAGGACACCTATGATACAAGTAGCTTGGGAAGTTGATATTCTCATGTTACATGATATACTATTCTTTTTTTAATATTCTAGCCTTCAGGACAAAATTAGAATGTTATTTGCCATAGTTACAACTTCCACTCCCATCTCCTATAGCACCAATGCCTCTCTCCCACCAGTTATTAAAGAGAAATATTTCTAATGTTCAGCTAGGCAGAGATCTAATTAATTCTGTGACACATCAAGGTTATTACATGTAACTAGTATGGTGCCAAGAGTAGCAATATCATGGTCATCAAAGTCTTCACACTGACACACAGGCAGAAGAGAAGCTCTTGAAGGATACCATGACTACCACCAGCCTCCTTCTCCTGTGAATAGTACACATTCAACGGTGTGAAGATTTATTATTTTTGTTATTTACATAATAACAAAGTAATAGAGGTTTTGTTTGTTAACACCTGTTCCTTTTGGGGGCTATAAAACTCATCTACTGGAAGTTCATCCATGTATTTTGACCTCTTCTTGGTTATTGAAATTGCTCTTATCTATCATGAACCAACTGAACCACACTTACCCACATACTGTTTTCCTGCCTATGGACTCTGCACAACTGGAAGGGTGATATTTACAGAGAATAAATACTATGATTTAAGGTTTTACATCATCTAGATAAAAGACAAACAAAGGAATATGAACAAGTACTTTGTTATAGCTTGCAAGTCTCTATACAACCCTCCTTGGATTGTAAGCTTCTCACTTCTTGATTTGAACATTATGTTCAAGCATCAAGTCTTAGCTCTTGGTGTTCTTCATTTCTGCTTACAAAATCAACTTATCTCTATCTTCTCTCCCCATCTATGTCCTACTTATAAGGGACAGCACAGGATCATGATCACTGTCTCAATGAAATCTTCCTGAAAACACATAAACACACACACATACATTTTTGCAAAAATAGGTATTTGTTGAAAGAGTGAATCTTTTCTTGCTATATTTGAAAGTTCACTGTCAGCTTTTAGAACAAGGGGATCAGGAATTTTTATTATCCAAATCTTCACATATTACTTAGTCTATAATGAACTTTGACTAATATTTGCTGATTTAGAAAAAACAAATACCCATTTTTAGAGTTATGAAGATGTTTATCTCTGGCAAAAGAACCTAAACTTCTTTAGATTAGAGGCAATCTTTTTATCCATTTTTATACCTTTAACATCTAGAATAGCTTAGGCTCTCAGTGAAAGTTGATTTGATTAAATGGAATTTGCTGCCACTCATTCCCTTAAATATCATTTACGGTACACCCACAGGATACTTAGCCTTTCACTAGAAGCTTATCTTATTTAAATCCTTTTCACCATATAAACACATTTTGTAGAAAGTGCTGACGATGTGACCTCTTTTGAGAAAAATAAACACTGCATAGTAGAGTCTTCATTGGGTGCATGACTTTAAAAAGACATCTGGAAAACCTACTAAATTAAAAAATAGTTTTTTAAAATTTCTCAATACAAGGAAAAAGATAAATATATGATAAAAATTTATTAACACTGAGAGTTGTTTTGAACATTCACATGTAAAATGAAACTATTTAGTGCTTAACAAAATAAATTGTTTGCCATGACAGAGTTTTAACAAAACAAACAAACAACAACAAAATACCTAGTTGACTCTGAGTGTTTAAAAACATGATTCATGAGAAAACATAGGCCAGTAAAATATTACACAACTTCTCTGCAACTGATGTTCTATTGCATTTCTTCCTGTTTCTGTGTTTGCATGTATAAGTAGAGTTAAATGTCAATAACAATACAAATAATTCAAGTGGCATCTTTTCAAGTCCTATCATGTCTTCAAATATCTGATATCCTAACTCAGTTTTCTTGGATATGAGACAATTTATCAACTTTCTATTCATTATTTTTAAGGAACAATGTCTTAGAAAGAATATGGCCTGGAATTTTTACTTGAATTTGTATTTATTTATTAATTTTTATTTTATAACAGAAAATAGTTGATTTACAATGTTGTGTTTGTTTCAGGTGTACAGCAAAGTGACTTAATTATACATATACATATATCTATTCTTTCTCAGATTATTTTCCCATATATGTTATTACAGAGTAATGAGTAGAATTCCCTGTGCTATAAAGGAGGTTCTTCTTGATTATTGAATTTGTATTTAATCAAAGATACAATCAACATAAATATTCTGTTGCTAGGTAACATTTATTTCATTCACAAATTAAATTCACACTGATGAAATAAAATTTGAATTTTAAGGCATTTAAAATTCACATGAAAAAGTTCATGCTTTATGTTCAGATCCTGGATTTTGAGTTTCCTAAGTATGAATACAGTCATAATGGCCATATCATTAAAAATCTACAAACAATAAATGCTGGAGAGGGTGTGGAGAAAAGAGAATCCTCTTGCACTCTTGGAGGGAATGTAAATTGATATAGCCACTATGGAGAACAGTATGGAGTTTCCTTAAAAAACTAAAAATAGAACTACCATACGACCCAGCAATCCCACTACTGGGCATATATCCTGAGTAAAGCATAATTCAAACAGAGTAATATACCATAATGTTTATTGCAGCTCTACTTACAAAAACCAAGACATGGAAGCAACCTAAGTGTCCCTTGACAGACGAATGGATAAAGAAGATGTAGCACATATATATACACAATGGAATATTACTTAGCCATGAAAAGAAATGAAATTGAGTTATTTGTAGTGAGGTGGATGGACCTAGAGTCTGTCATACAGAGTGAAGTAAGTCAGAAAGAGAAAAAATTAATACCGTATGCTAACACATATATATGGAATCCTAAAAAGAAAAAAAAATGGTTTTGAAGAACCTTTATTCCTAGGACAAGAATAAAGATGCAGACATAAAAAATGTACTTGAGGACATGGGGAGGGGGAAGGGTAAGCTGGGAAGAAGTGAGAGAAGGGCATGGACATATATATGCTACCAAATATAAAATAGATAGCTAGTGGGAAGCAGCCACATAGCACAGGGAGATCAGCTCGGTGTTTTGTGACCACCTAGAGGGGTGGAAAGGGAGGATGGGATGGAGACACAAAGGGAGGAGATATGGAGATATATGTATATGTATAGCTGATTCACTTTGTTATAAAGCAGAAACTAACACACCATTGTAAAGCAATTATACTCCAATAAAGATGTTAAAAAATACATCATAATTATATATTTTCAGTTCTAATTCATTGTGATAAACAATTTTAGAGCAGTTTGTTAACAATATCCCAAATCAAAAAGAGAGAGGACTAAATAATATTATATTGAATCATGATTCAATCAGAAGCAGAATTATAATTACAACAGATCTGTTATATAGGATACATTAAATGAGGTTTTTACTTTATATACATATTATACATTGTAGACAGAGAGGTTATCCAAGTCAAGTGAGAGAAAAAAAAAAAAAAGGAATGAAGAAAAATGAACAAATCCTCGGAGACCAGTGGGACACCATCAGGCATACATATAACAGGGAGGCTTAAAGGGAGAAGGAAGAGGAAAAGGGAAGAAATAATATTTGAAAAATATTTGAAAAAACAATGTCTAAAGAAAATAATGTCAAAAATGTTCCCAAATTTGATTAAAAAATGATCTATTCATTCAAGACACTCAATAAACTCCATGTACAATAAACCTCATTTTACAACTTGACACATAATAATCAACCTGTTCTAAGCTACAGAGATTTTGAAATATAAAATACAGTACCAATGTATTTTTGTTTGTAAATTTCTTTTGTGATTAAAAAAATGTATAAAATTAAGCATAAATATATGTTAATGGGCACACAGTGTATATAGAAGGAATTTAACAGTAGCAGCACAAAGGCAGGAGTTAGACATATACAGGAGCAAAGATTTTGTATACTACTGAAATTAAGTCAGCATTAATTAAATATAAATATATTAAATTCTGCAATCAAAAAGCAGGCAGTGTTAGAAAAGATAAAAATATAATGCTTCAACTATGTCTTCAAGAGACTCATTTTAACAAGTTAAAAATAAAATGATTGAAAAATGCATTAGATGCAAACACTACTTAAACAAGAGCTGGAATGGCTTTATTGATTTCAGACAAAATATATTTTAAGACACAAATTATTACTACAGACAAAGACAGAAATTATAAATTGTAAAATTTTAAAAGTTCAATCTGTCAAGAAAATGCAAGTTCAATCCATTAAGGAGATATAACAAATGAAAGTATATATGCAACAAAAAGCAGAGTCCCAAAATACATGAAACAAAAGCTAACAGAAGTGAAGTGAGAAATAGACAATTAAATTATAATAGTTGATGACTTCAATATCCCACTTTCAATTATAAAGCAGAAAATCAGCAAGAATATAGAATACTTGAACAACACTATGTAACAACTAGACATAACATACAACCAACAGGAGCAGAATGCATATTCTTATCAAGTGCACTTGGAATATTCTTAAGACTAAGTAATAGGCCATAAAACAAGTCTCAATAAATTTTACATGTTAAGGAACTAGGAAAAGAAAAAACAACTAAAAACAAAACTAGAGGGAAAGAGATAATAATGATTAGAGAAGAGATAAATTAAATAGAGAATTAAAAAAAAATAATAGAATGAGTAAAACCAAAATTTGGTTCTTTGATATATCAACAAATCTGGCAATGTGTTACCATGACTAATCATGAAAAAAGAGAGAAGACCCAAAACTAAAACTGGGAATGAAAGAAAGGACATTACTACCAGCTTACAGAGATAAAATGATTTTTAAAAGTGTAAGGGAATATTATGAAAAATTAGATAACCTAAATAACATTGAAAAATGACAAAAAGCACACAAGCTACCAAAATTTACTCAACAACAAAATAAAATCTAAACAGTCCTATAACAAGTAAAGGCATGGAGTTCATAATTTTCAGAAGTCACTGAATAAGAAAATTTTAAAAATAAGAAAAAATAACTTTCGGCAATAAAAGATCAGGACTGCTTTATTTCACTGAAGTCTACAAATTATTTAAAGAAAACTTAACACAAATTTTTCTCAAAATATTTCAAAAACAGAAGAGGAAGGATCCCTTTATTATGTTACTCAGCATAACTCGTTGTTTGAAGCCAGTATTACCTTGATACCAGAGTCAGAAAAAGACATAACAAA
This sequence comes from Monodon monoceros, assembly GCF_005190385.1. NCBI lineage: Eukaryota > Metazoa > Chordata > Mammalia > Artiodactyla > Monodontidae > Monodon > Monodon monoceros. The sequence continues at coordinate 34,657,278 of NW_021703784.1, forward strand.
CAACAAAAACAAACAAACAAAAAACTACAGACTAATATCCTTTGTGAATATAGATGCAAAACACCCTCAACAAATACTGACAAAAGAATTCAGCAGCATACACAAAGGATTATACACCATGGCCAAATGGAATTTATCCCAGGAGTATAAGTTGGCTCATCTTGCAACACTCAAACAGTGTATTTACCATGTTAATAGAATTGAAGTATTCATATGGTGAGATACATATGGGGAGGACATGGCTTTCTAGGTACAGAAGAAAGCGTTTGGGAAAATCCAGCACATTGTAAGATTTTAAAAATACTCAACAAAATAGGAGTAGAGGAAAACATTCTCACTGTGATAAAGAACATCTATGAAAAAACCCATTAAGTGAAGCTTATATTTAATTATGAAAGCCTGAAATCTTTCCAAGATCAGGGGAAAAAACAAAAAACAAAAATGGAATTTCCTTTCACCACTGTTATTTTATCCTGCACTGAAGGTTCTAGATAGAACAGTTAAGAAAAAGAGATAAAGAGCATGAAGATTAGATTAGAAGAAGTAAAACTATCTCTATTTGGAGATGATATAATTTTATATATTAAAAAAGTAAGAACTATAAAACATATTAGAGCAAGACAAAATTAATATATAAAAATTCATTGCATTTCCATACACAATCAATGAAAAATCTAAAAAAAATTAAGAAATAATTTCCATATACAATAACATTAAAAGTAACAAAATACCTGGAAACAGATTTTAAAGAAGAATTACAAGACTTGTACTCTGAAACTACAAACAGATTGAAAATTACTTAGAGAATATAAAAATAAATGCAATCAACAGTATGGTACTGACATAAAAGTGGACACATAGATCAATGGAACAGAATAGAGAGCCCAGACACAATCCTACACATACAGAGCCAACTAATTTTTCATAAGGGCACCAAGAACACACAATGGGGAAAAGATAGTCTTTTCAAAAAATGAGGTAGAGAAAACTAGATATTCATAAATGAAGAATAAATCTGGACCCTTATACCTTCACAAAACGTAACTCAAAATAGATCAAAGGCTTAAATGTAAGACCTGAAATCTTAAAATTCATAGAAGTAAACAGAGGCAGTAAGCTTCTTGACATTGGTCTTGGAAATGATATTTTTGGATTTGACACCTAAAGCAAAGGCAACAAAAACAAGAATAAACAAGTGGGACTACATCAGACTAAAAAGTTTCTGTTCAGCAAAGGAAACCATCAACAGAATGAAAAGACAGCATATAGAATGAGAGAAAATATTTGCAAATCATATATCTGATAAGGTGTTAATATCCAAAATAAATTAAAAAACTCATAAACTCAATAGCCATAATAATAATAATAACCCAATTAGAAAATAGACAAAGGACCTGAATAGATATTTTTCAAAAGGGAGATATACAAATGGCCAATACGTACATTAAAACGTGTTCAATGTCACTAATCATCATGGAAATTCAAATAAAAAACATAATAAGGTATCATATCTTACCTGTTAGGATGATATTATCAAAAAGATAAAATCTAACAAGTGTTTGTGATGATGTGGAGTTAAAAGGAAACTTTGGCAGCATTGTTAGTAACATAAATGGGCACTGCCACTATGGAAAACAGTATGAAGCTTTGCCAAGAAATTAAAAATAGAGCTACCATATGATCCAACAATTCTACTTCTGGGAATATGTCTGAAGGTAATGAATTACTCTTTTGAACAGGTATCTACACAACCTTATTCATAGCAGCATTACTTACAATGGCCAAGATTTGGAAATAATCTAAATGTCCTATGGAAGAATGGCTAAAGGAAATGTTGTATGTATATACAATGGGATATTATTAAGACAAAAAAAGAAAAGAAAAGGAAAAGAAAACCCTGCCATTTAAGATACCATGGATGAATCTGAAGGGTATTACTCTATGCAAAATAAGTCAAACAGAGAAAGACAAATACTGTACAGTAACATCTATATGTGGAAACTGATTTTTTGTTGTTGTTGTTATAAAGATCCAATTTCATAGAAACAGAGAAAAGAATCTTGGTTGCCAGAGCCTGGGGGCAAAAGGAAATAAAGAGATGTAGGTCAAAAGGTACAGACTTTCAGCTATAAGAAAAATCAATTCTGAAGATCTAATGTACAGTATTGTAATTATATTTAATAATACAGTATTATATAGTTGAAAGTTGCTGAGAGTTAATCTTACATCTTATTACACACACACACACACACACACACACACACACACACAGAGTTAGCTATGTGAGATGATGGATATGTTAATCATCTTGATCTTGGTAATCATTCCACAATGTATATGTATATTAAATCAGGTACCCTTTAAATATATATATATAATTATACTGGTCAATTATTCCTCAATAAAGTTGGGAAGAAAAAAAGGAAAAACATCCTGTGGTCATGGATTGGAAGACTAATTATTGTTAAATGATGTCTCCCCTAATTTATCTAAGATTCATTCAAGCTCTATCAAAATTCCTATAGCTTTTCTTTTTAAAGAAATTTAAAAAGCTGATCTTAAAATTGATATGGAATTGAGGGTACAGAGCATAGTCAAAAAAATCTTGAAAAAGAACATAGTTGGAGCACTCTCATTTCCTGACTTGAAAATATACTGTAAAAGTACAGTAATCAAAACACTATTGCTGACATAATGATCAACATGTATTCCAAAGGAATATAATTGAGATCCCAGAAATAAACACATATATTTAGGATCATTTGATTTTTGACAAGGATGTCAAAACTATCCAATGTGAAAAGAGTAGTATTTTCAGCAAATGGTGCTGAGGCAACTATATATCCATATGCAAAATAGTAAATTAGGATACCTACCTCACACAGCATACAAAAATTAACTGAAAATAGAATTTAAAAATTCCTATTTAAGAGCTAACAGTATCAAACTTTTAGCTGAAAACAAAGAGGGATCTGCAAGACTTTAATTAGGCAACTAATATATGACACCAAAAGTACAATAAGCAATCAAAAAGTAGATAAATTTGACTTAAGGTTAAAAACTTCTGTGTGTCAAATAATATTATCAATGAAGTGAAAAGAAAACCCACATAATGGGTGAAAATACTTGCAAATCATATAACTGATAAAGGTCTAGAATTCATAATTTATAACTCTTGCCACTCAGCAATAAGACAAATAATACAATGCTAAAATGGGAAAATGATTTGAGCAGTTATTTCTCCAAAGAAGATATACTAACGACCAGTAAGCACATGAAAAGATGTTAATATCACTAGTCATTAGGTGAATGCAAATCAAAACCAAAATGAGATACCACTTGGCAACTTCTAAGAAGGCTATAATCAAAATAATTGCAAGTAACAAGTGCTGCCAAGGGTGTGGATAAATTGGAATCCTCACACATTGGTAGTGATAATGTAAGAAGAATCTGGCAGTTCCTCACAAAGTTAGATGCAGAATTGTCATATGACCCAACAATCGCAATCCTAGGTATATACCCCAAATTGAAAACATATGTTCACACAAAAACTTGTATACAAATGTTCATAGCAGCATTATTTATAATAACCCAAAAGTGGAAACACTAGCTGATGAATAAAGGAACATGGTAAATCCACATAATGGAATATTATTCACACACAAAAAGGAATATAGCACTGTTAGATGTTATAACATTAATGAACATAGAAAAAATTAGCTGAAATAACTCAGGCACAAAAGGCTACATATTGTGTGATTTTATTATATGAAATATTCAGAATAGTAAAGTTAATGAAGAAAGTTGATGAATGGTTTTCAGGGGATAAGGAAAAGAAGTATTGAAACTAACTGCTAATAGGTACAATTTTTTTTTTTGGTGGGGTAAAGATTTGTTACAGAGATGTCCTGAAATTAGGTAGGTATGATAGTGGCAAAGCATAGTAAAAATATTAAAAACATTGACGTGTGCAATTTAAAATGGTATGTAAAAAGTCTAAATAAAGCAGGTGTGTATAGTTTTACATTCATTCAAGGAATAATTAGTTCTAGATATATAAAAATTTGCTAGTATAAATTGTTAAACAGAGTTGTGCTCTCCACTAATTTTATAAGACTAGTACGGCTTTGAAATTTGATACAGAGAAGTACTGCACAAACTAATCTTTATAGGTCAATGTCATTTATGAAAATAGGCAAAATAATATTAAGAATTATTAAAAATGTAATCCAAATACCCTCTTCTCTCTTTTCCATGCATTTAATTATGTAGATACATGTTTGTAAAATACTAGGATTGAATTGGATTCACCCCAAGAATGCAAGAGTTGTTTAATTTAAGAAAACCCATAAATGTAACACAATGAATATATTAAGATTAAAAATATCTAAAGAAATACATAAAATATCACATTGAAAGCACATAAAAACATTGAAAGCACAACTACATATTGCTAAATAAAAATATACATACATTATATAGTCTTAAAAATTATGTATAAATAAATCCCATACTCTATTTACCTATCTATCTAGAGAGAATGGTGATTTCCTTTAGGGAGATGTCAAATTTTGCATGCAACCTGGAAGGTATGTTGTTGTGGGAGGCTTGTGTACTTTATTCTTTATATCTTTTGCATATTTTCAGTATTTCATAATAATTTTAAATAACCAAATGAACAAATCTGACATTTTTATGAGCTCTGTTGTCCTAATTTTCCAAACTAATACCCTTATATGTGAATATAAGATTCCAATCATAATACATAATTTTCTAGGCTACCTAACATTTTTACATACACAAAGAATATTCAAGTCATATAATTTACCCCAAAATAATTGTGATTAAAAAGCATAAATATAAGCAACAGTTTCATATTCGTGAAAAGGAGACTTACCCACGTGCCACTATAAATTTTCTTGTTGTTGTACATGAAATGATTACTTGTGTATTGGATTGAAGTAAGTATTATTTTAGTAGCTAGAACCAGAGTTTCTCTTAAGAAACATTTGCATTTAATTAAGAAGAATTATCTTCATATGCTCCTTGAGGAAGACAAAGAGTCCAAAATGTATGATGATGTGAGTGGAAATAAAAGAGTGACAAAATTGGAGCACAAAAGAAAATAAGTTGACCAAGGGTGTAGGGGAGAGAGTGAGAGAGAGAGAGAGAGAGAGAGGGAGAGAAAGAGAGAGAGAGAGAGAAAATAGTCTAGAAAAAAACTCTGGGTAAGGCATTAAGAGGCAGTGAGGAAAGTTAGAAAAGAGGACAGGTAAGGGAAGACAAAGATAAGTAAGAAGGGAGGTGGGGAGAGGGAAAGCAGCCCCACAACATGGCAGGAAGGCAACTACCACAGGGGATGATGGCCAGCGAGATCTTTGAAGTGTTAGATGAGCAGGGACTTCTAAATTAGAGGAATTTAACATTCACTTGCAAGTTATTTGCATTGCTTTGAAGTTCCTCTGACAGTAATGTTTGATAATCTTGGAAGTCTTTTGTGGAGAAGGTGAAAAATAATTAAAATATACAATACAGAGGAGTGTAGTCTCTCTGATAGTTACTCCTTTGCTGATAGCTATGCAGAGAGCTCAGCATCCTATTTAGGACACACTTGTCCAGGAATTCTAAGCAATGACTTGCACGTTATGAGAAAGTACAAGTGACAGGTGGATTCCTCAGTCATGGGCACACACACACACACAGACACACACACACCTTTTCTAAATATATGAGAAAAAGTTGATTCAAGTAAGTTAGATAAATTAGGTTGTCCTTGTATATGAAAACTGAAACAGAATGGCTTTAATTTCATTCTTACGTACTGTTTTTTTCTGTAAAAATTTTACTAATTTAAAACTTAACATATGTTTTGGTACACACCTCCATTTGTGGGTTCTCTGAGAGTCTGCAAAAGTGAATGAAGACATAGAAGTTTTTATACCAGTTTTTCAACTACTTTCATCTATTGCATGTGTCTATATTATGTAGAAATGTAGAAATTAAGTATTATAAGTTTGGAAGTTTCTGCTGAGTGGAGATTTCTTTGATTTTTTTTTTTTTTTTTTTTTTTTTTTTTGCGGTACGCAGGCCTCTCACTGTTGCGGCCTCTACCACTGCTGAGCACAGGCTCTGGACGCGCAGGCTCAGCGGTCATGGCACACAGACCCAGACGCTCCACGACATGTGGGATCTTCCAGGACCCGGGGCACGAACCCGTGTCCCCTGCATCGGCAGGCGGACTCTCAACCACTGCGCCACCAGGGAAGCCCTGATATTATTTTTAATTTGCAGTTTCTCCATTTCCAAAGTGAAATCTTAGCATAGCATCAGTGAACTCTGTTTGCAGGTTCTCCAAGGGGTCAAAGTCAAACCATACATTTTAAAAAGTAAACACTAAATTTCTCATTTCTGGAGATGAAGCTGTTTTTTGATATTTAGGCATTATTAGCAATTTATTTAGTTTCTATTCTTTACAGAAGCAAGAATATTACATATCACTATTCATATTCAAAAAGGAAGATTTCCCCAGAAATCCATTGCAATGCTTCCATATTTATGATCAGTCTAGTACAATGATATTTATAGTTCATTTGATTCTTTCCATTACTCTACTTTGTCATATGTATACTTTATAGAAATTTTCCATGTATGAAGGAAAGGAAACATTTAACATAATATATTCATCTTCCAGAATAAGAATGTTACCAAAGAGTAAGAAAAAATAATAAAAATAAATGATTGGGTGGTGGTAATGTGGGTGATTTTAACAAAACTTTCCGCTGATTAATACTCTTGTTTAAATACCAGGTGATGCTTATTATTATTTTCCTATATTTTGAAAAGTTGTACCTTACTCTAGAGAAAAGCAGATAACTGTTTCTAATGAAATATATTTACAAGAGATATAGGCACTTTAGTATGAGTTAAGAATCACCTTTCTTTTAGAAAATGATCAAAATTAACCTTGTGTTTGAGTGAAACTTCATGAATGGGCACTTGGAAATATTGCATGCCAATTATATCACAATAAAATGAAGGGGAATTTTACCAAACAAAATGAAACATATATAGTTGGAGCAAAATTGTTTCTCTGTAAACATAAAGTATGCTACACAAAATTATCCATAATAATGACCACCCCTAACTATATAGGTAGCCAATTTTATAGTGTATTATTTTAAAACTGAGAATATCATTACTGAGATTCAGTGACTGTGGTAAATTGTTTACAGTGGATAAAAACAAGTAAGGAAGGGAAGGATGTGGAGGCACTGCTGTTGCTGAACAGCACACAGGTCCTAATAGTGGAAGAAGGCAGTGCAAGCAGGTGAAACCTAATTGTAATCAAGAATGATAGTGAGCAACAAAGAAGGATTTTCAAGGTGATGTGTAGGAGTGACCTATAGGTAGCTGGAATACAAGTACCAGTATCAGGCAGAAGAGTTGTTGTGTAGCAGAGGCTAATGTACTGTGCCATGGAAATTACTACTGACAGTCTTTAGATGTTTTGAAGAGAAGGATCCTGGCACCAGAATTATATGGGGCATTAAACTAGTTATCAAAAGAAATATTTAAGGATGGAAGTCTTTAATTGAGTCATTCTAGGGCACCTCAAGAGCCTAGAGCTTGGAAATGTTGAAGTAGTGCAGTTAACTTTTAATCATAGCATAGAGTCATGATGAGGAAAGTAACAAGGGCAGAAGAAAGTATATATTGTTTAATAATCTCTTATCAGGATAGCTCATATTTTGAATACCATGCTCCATTTAATTCTCAAAGAAAACCTATAGTTGAGTGGATGTCTCAAATTTAACTGACTGGAAAAATCATCTATAGCTGTATCTAAGCCATAAACTCTGAGAGAATATTGTATCTTTTACTGTTTCTTATATCTTCTGTGATATATACATAGCACTTGAATTTTAGTGGGCACTCAAGCAATATTTGTAGATGAAATTGTTTATGAAATAACAAAGCTGAGATTAAACTCTGAACTGAAGAATATTGAATAGAATTTTTCTTTATTCAGGATTTTTTTCCTGTGGGAAATGGCCTAGAGTTTGGAAAGAATAAGGTAATAGAGGGTGGGAATAAGCTTGGCCTCATGGCCTACATATTCTATTTTTATCTACTTGCTCATGCTGACTGGATGAGAGCAATTAGCTTTTTTTGGTCGCACCATGCAGCTTGAGAGAACTTAGCTCCCCTCCCAGGGACTGAACTTGGGCCCTCAAGCAGTGAAAGCACAGACTCCTAACCACTGGACTGCCATGGAGTTCCCCGGAAGGGAGCAATTACTGGTTAGTAATTGCTGTCTATGGCCGCATTTTGGGGGGAGGTGGACTGAGGAAGGCACAAGAATAGCCCATTATTTCATTAAACATAACACAGACACACACACACAAATACACTAGAACACTGATGAAGAGATACAGCTATTAGAGGTTTTCTACTCACTACCTGGAATGGATGACAGAGAACTGAGGTACAGAGAAGAAAATTGGTCTTCATAATAAAAATAATATTTTCTTCTGCTCAAAAAGCCTTACTCTATGAAGCACAAATTAAATTAACAAAGTATAGCATTGTGTGGATATAAAGTAATTAGAAATTCATCTTAAGATGTGAACATGCCCTAAGGCTTAAAATCTCCATTTGAACCCTGACTGTGTAAATGTGAATTTGAATTATTTTTAGAATTTAAAAAACAAGGTAAGATTAGAAGGAGTTCAAGAAATGTTGAAGATTCTGACTTTAAGAATATAATGCACCACAGGAGGCTATGCTTGCCAGTTAGAACACAGCACTGTAGTACAATTTGGGGATATTTATTATGACAGTCCGAAAAGTTTCTTCTGAAAAGTTTTTAAGGTATAGCAAGTGTTTTACATTTTTAACTATAGATAGACCAGTGGAGATTTTTTCTACAAAATGCTTGTACCAGACCAATACCATAGCAGAATTTTTTCTAGGTGAGAGAGGATATTAGGACAGAATTATCTATATGAGTGGATCATGCATGCTTACAAATGTAATGTGATATATTCTCTGAAAATAGTGAGAAATAAGTGTATATCATATTTTAGTTTATATAGATAAAGTTAACTCTAATCAAGAATCAGTATGCAACTTGGCAATTATACTTTTTTAAAATGAATCAAAATGAGAAGGTATGGACTCAAATCTTTTTTTTTTTAATTTTTATTGGAGTATGGTTGATTTACAATGCTCAAATCTTTTGCAACAGTGTGGTGTTCTATGAGCAAATAATATAGGTTTGAGATCAAGGGATGATTTTCAGGGAAGTGCAGTTTAGGAGAAATTTCTCTCCGTCACTGGTATATTTAGTAAAACATTATATTGCACTAGCCTTTTATTATTTTTAGCTTTAAAGCTCCTTTTCAATGTATTTTTATTCCAAGAGAAAGAAAGGGTGGGCAAATGGAAGAAGATGTTGTGATTCTCAGACATCTTGACAGTAAAAAGGATCATAGCTAGCAGCCATAGTCATAGTAACAGCCACAGCAACAGTGGCAGGAATGGGACTGATTTTTTAATCTGTTTTTTTGCTTTTAGATATTGTAATAGATGGTAGGCTATCAGCACCAGATGCCTTCTTCTGCAGGTGAGTGTCTTTCCTTCATTTCATTAGATGTTGCCAAGGAGGCAGAATAATGGAGTGTCTCTGGAATCTGACTGATAGAATTTCAAAATCCCACCTCTATCATCTAATATATTTTTTTTAAGTTTGGTCCCTTTCAATCACATTTTCTAATTTTTCCCAGACATATAATGAAGAGATAAATAATACATTCTGATTTATAGGATTTCCATGAGGACTAAATTTTAAAATATGTTTAAAATACTTACATCATGCCTGACACCTATTAAGTACAGAGAGCTAACTTTGTTACTCTCATTTCTGTTGAGGAAAGGAAAACTTAAAAAGTTTAACTAACATTTTATATCATAAAACAAACAACTTTCAAAGCAAGACAGACCTCAAGTTCTCTATGATTCTAGAATGCAACTTGTTGCTTATTTAATATTATATTTGTAGGCATCAGAATTATACATTATTTTAAAACCAACAACTTCAGTTATTATTTTTATAATCTGATTTAAGTAAATTTGCTTAATCTTCCTAAAGGAAATAAAGCAATAAAAAAAATTACTGAACTCTGTATGGAATGAGAACAATGTATTATACACTGAACAGTTAGAGCATACCCAAGTGCACATACACACACACAGTAAATTACAAGAATTATATAGTATGATTCTGGTGTAAGCTTAAATAATGTGGCGCTAGGACAATAACTGATTTCAAATCAATCAAAATAGACTACTTTGGCTATCTGGATCTGATGTTAATTTTCTATCTTATCATTTATACTTTCTCCATGTAGACTACTTTTTTTTCTTTTAATTAAGTGCCTTAAAGTTTTTTAAGTCTATGAAAATATGTATAGACAATGAATAATATGCTTGAGGTCAGAGAGTGAGAAATTGAAAAATACTGTACTTGAACCTGGCACTTTTGACACATAGCCCAGTACTTTTTAACTAAACTATCTTCCTCAGAGACCAAATTACTGACTTTGGGAAATCAGGAATGTAACGAAATTGATATTGCATATAATGCAGTATTTTGGCACATTTAAAATCCTCAATAAATATATAAATAGCTCTCTTTCAATTAGAAAACTCTGAAAATGATTCCCAGTTGTTGCTTTACCATATCTTCTTTCTTATGCACCCCAAGTCATACTTGAACATTTGAGAATTAGCTACAATCGTTATGTGCTCAGGCAAGGGTGTGAGTGCTTGTGTGTTTGTATACTGACAGATAATATAAGAGTAATCATTTGAATAAACTTAAAATTGTTCTCAATTCAAAAATATTAAATTAACTTCTTGGTCTAATCTAAAATGTTAGAAGACATACAAATTTGCCAATATCTATTATTGTCTCTACTAAGAGGCATTTATAGGTCAACGTCATTAAAGTTTAGATTCTTTTTGCTTTTCCACTGCATTATTCTTTCTTTATTAACATCTTTATTGGAGTAGAATTGCCTTACACTGTTGTGTTAGTTTCTGCTGTATAACAAAGTGAATCAGCTATATGTATACTTATATTTTTATAATATCATTGATTGCCCTTATAAAACAAACATCGGCTACACAGATGCTTCAAGAGACAAGCATTTGTGGGAGGTTTTGAACTCAATGTTGAAGAGGTAGAGGTGCAAAGAGAAGAAATGATTGATACATTACCTCATAATTATCAGTCTGTGAGTCCTGCTGCCACATTTTTCTTTCATTTTTTTCTTAAAATATTAACTCCTATCATCATTTCTATTATTTTTCTCAAAATTACTATTTTAAAAATAATTTATTACACAGAAATTAAGTATCGGAAACAAAGAAGAGGAGGAAGGTACAGGATTGCAAACATTACTATGGATAACTTTACCAGTAGGAAGATCATTAACAATCTTTTAAGTTATTCTTAGATAATGATATTTTTGAAAACCTACCACACACTTCACCCCCCATTAAAAAAAATGTCTGAGCTTTTAAAATATGCTTCTATTTCTCTTCATTTATTTATTCAATAGACATTTAAAAATATTTACTGTTTTGGTATTTTGAATAAAATATAAGTACACACCAAGGAATAAAACAAACCTGCCTTCAAGGAACTCAGAATTTGTGGGGTATAGCAATAGTCAGACAGGTACAACAGAGTATGTGGTAAGTACTGAGATTAGCACTGAGAGCTTGGGGACCACATTACAGGAAACTTAAATTCTGGCAAATTTGGTGGAGCCAGTGTCAAGAAAACATTACATCACTAGTAGGACACTATTTTCCACTCTATTTAAGAGGTAGATTTGATACCAAATATTCATTTTCATGCACATAAGACAGTATTATAAAAATTTTCTTCTCTATTTAAGAGTCCAGCTCCAAACTCAGATGGTCTTATGTGAATATAAAATCTGGCTAATCTATTGCTTAAACTCACTGAATGTTTAGACACTCCATATGTTCTTGGACCCGGGATCTTCTGTTTCTACATGATCTTTACTCTGTAACACACATATCTGCAGAACTATGTAACCATTTTCAGTATTAACTTGTATTCCAGTCACTGTGCTAAAAACTTTACCTGTATTATCTAATTTTTATCTTCACAACACTCAGTGTTAGATATCTCTTATACCCATTTCAGATGAAGGAATTGAGGCATTAATGAGTTAAATAACTTGGTGAATTTCATTTTTAGTAACTAGTCAAGCCAGAATTTAAACCCATTTAAGCTGTCTTCAGAGCCTGTGATCTTAAACTATTGCATAAAATGTTCTTAACCATGGGAGTACCCAGTTTCGCTTCATAATAACAGGTTACTGAAAAACTTTTATCCTTTGCTCAGAAAATGCATTTGGCATGTAGTAATAGATTATAAAAGATTAGCCCTGATCATTTTAACATTTTTAGCTTGGTTTAATGAAGTTTAGAAGACAAAGTACCTAGTAAGACTTCAATGAAAGAGAAATCAATAAAAGTAGTTATAATATTCATAATAATGGAATATATTTTTTATTTAAATCTAATATTTATGTCTCACTAATAGTTGAAAGAATTGTTTATATTTATTACTTAGATAAACTTATAAAACTAATAATATTTATATAGTAATGCAAACCTGTCTACCCAAAATAATTTCTTGCATAAGTTTATTCAGTTTAAAAAATACTATTTGCTTTATAAATTTGTATTGAAAGGTTTAAGGCTGACAATAAAAATCTTAACAGTGAATTATTTTGTGAATGAAAATAATGTAACTGACTGACCAATGGCCAATGTAAAATTTACTATCATAGTTCTGTTTCTATTTATGATTATTTGGTCCAAATGGTGGTTGGGCTGCACTGAATCATTTCTTCTTTATCAGAGATTAATGTCTAATTCTCAATGACATATTAGTAAGGCGTGGTCTTTTTGCTGTATTGTGAGTACAGAAATCAGACTCAAAGAGGCTGTGGTACTCAGAATCTATGGGATAGAGGGATGAAAAGGGGGGAAATAGATAAAGAGATCCAGAAATCTAAAAAGAAGACCTTTGAGTTTGTTGCTAAATATTGAGGAATTCATAAGGGGAAATTCCAGGTGGCTGTGAAAGAATGATCAGGAAGAAATTGTATGTTGAACAATTTCCACCCAGAACTTGGAGGCATTCAAGTTCTTACCAGTAAATGTGGAAAATCCTCACAAACGCCAAAGATATTCAGTAGAACCACTGCAAGGATTGTGCCCTTACCCTGAGATAAAGGTTACTCTGCTCCTCCAAAAAGTTAAAAACAAGTCAGAAAAGGATTAAGGTGATCTGCAAATAAATTAACTCACTGCCAGAAAAATGTCCAACACTCATTAAAGCAAAACAAAAAATACAGCATTCAAAAATGTATAATACATGATGTGAAGCTTCTGATAAAAAAAATCACTAAGCCTATAAAAAATTAAGAAAATGTGACCCACAACCAGGAGAAAAATCAGTAACCAGAGGAAATCCAGAAACGATAAAATTTCAATAAAAACAAATATGATCACAGACTTAAAAAAAAGCATGACTAGAATAAGGAAATAAATAAGACATAAAACAAAACTAAGTGAAACTTCCAGAAATGAGCATATATTGTCTATACTAAGAAATCCATTGTCTGACATTAATCACAGATTAGATATTGCAAAGCAAAATATCAATGACCTTGAAGACATAATATTAGAAACTATAAACTAAAATAGAGAGAGAAAAAGACTGCCATAAAATGAACTGAGTTTCATTGCCTGTGAGACAATATCAAGTGATCTGACTTTCATGAATTTGAGTCTCAAAATGAGAAGTGAAAAAGTAGAGACAGAAAAAAAAAATAAAGATGTAATGACTAAAGTTTTCTAAATTTGATAAACTACAAAGAGAAATACCCAAAGATAGAATTATACTGAGACATTTTAACACATCTCCCTCAATAACTGGTAGATCAAGACAAAATTCAAGGCTATGAAGCCTCTGCTTGATTTACATGGGGCACTTGCTCTGGGAGAAGCCAATCAGCTGTAAGAAGTTCAACTATTCTGAGACTGCTGTCTGGAGATGCCACGTACAGGCACTTGAAAACCTCAGATGAACTCCCAGCAGATAGCCAGCATCAACTCATAGCTATGTAAGTGAACCATATTAGATGTTATCCCAGTTACACCTTCAGCCAATATTTGGATATTATTCCATAAATGAAGCCAGTCAAGAACTGTTCAGCTGTTCTTTCCCCAAATTCTTGATCCACAAAATAAAATTATCATTTAGAGCCACTAAATTTTGAGGTATTTTTAATCCAGAAATTGAATATTGGAACAGTAATTAAATCATAATTAAAAATTGTCACACATACTACACACACAAAATACACACACACAAATATATTTCCATAACCTGTACACTAAGATGACTTCCATTGTAAATTCTACTAATATTTTAGAAAGAAAAAATGCAAACATTTCCAGAAACCACAATAAAGTGATCAGTTTCCACATTATTCCACAATGTTAGCTTAACTTTGTTGTAAAAACCTTATAAAGACATGATATGAAATTTAAAAAAAAAAAATAAAAGTCAACTTCACTTTTGATTCAGGTTGCAAAAATTCTAATCAATATATTAATTAGATACTAACAATAGACAGATGTTAGATAGATAGATAATATGTCATGAGCCAACAATTTTTTTCTCCAGGAATATAGCATTATTTTGATATTTGAAAATGTATTGGAGTAATTTGACATATTATCAGAATAAAGGAGAAAAAAATAATACAATAGATTCAGGAAAAAATGCAATAAAATTCAGCATCCAGTTGTGATAAACTGTCTTAGCAAATCAATTTTCCTACACATCAGTTGAGAGTGTAATCAGCTATAGCCACTGGGGAAACTATCTTGACATTGTCTGGCAAATTTGTACATATCCCTACCCATTGTCCCCAAATTTTTACTCCTGGTTTATACTTTGTATACTTGCACAAAGGCAATAAAATACATGTACGAAATTTTCTCTGCTGTACCATTTGAAAGGACCCAAAACTGGAAGCAATCCAAATACTCATCAACATTTGAATGAATAAATAAGTTGTGCTTTGTTCATACAATGAGATGCTACATAGCAGTAAAGTAAACATATGTCAGTAAGAACGTGGATTAATATCACATGCAAAATGTTGAATGAATAAAAGCCAGACACAAAATAATATGCGTCATATGGTAATATTTTTAAGCTTCCCAAAGTGATAATCTATACTTTTAAAATTCAAGGTACTGTTTTCATATGAGAAGGAGGTAGAAATGATTTACAACTGACATATAGGAAACTTTGCATATGCTGGTGATGAACCATTTCTTGACCTCTGTTTATGGTTCTCACATGTAGTCACTCCAACAAGCTGTAGTAGGCAGAATAAAGCCCTCCACACAAAGATGTTCCTGTCCAGATTCCTGAATCCTGTCAATATGTTCGTTACATGACAAAGAGGAATTAAAGTTTACAGATGCAATTAAGGTTGCTAATCAGCTGACCATGAGATAGAAAGATTATTCTGGATTATGGTAGGGTGGTTTAGGAGATGTAAGCACACAGTGGAAGAGGAAAGCAGAAGATTGAGAACCAGAGAGATGGTAGAATAAGAAGAGTTGGCCCCAAATTGCTGGCTTTGAAGATGAAGGAATGGGGCCATGAACCAAGGAAGGTGGGTGGTTTCTAGAGGCAGTGTCTTCTAGAGAATCCAGGAGGAACAGAACCCTACTGACACTGATTTTAGCATAGTAAGTTCCATTTCTGACTTTTGACCTCCAGAAATTGAAATTTAAAAATGGTATCTCCTACCCTTCAACTTTAAGTGCAATTTTAGAAAATTCTCTTATGATTCATTTCATATTTTAAATGAGTTTCATTTGGCTCTATGCTTTCATATTTTCTGGTAGAAAGCTTATTAAAGAAGGAAAAGTGCTTCAAATATCCACTTTCCACAACACCTCAAACACTTTAGCGGTTCAACAAATGCTTTTTGAGCAGAAAAAAATGAATTCATTAACACTTATGTGGCATTTAAAAATATTGCTTTGGTATTTTAATCCTCTATGAAAAACTGCTGGTGGGTAGGATATAATTTGTTTTATTTGGCATTTTGTTTGCTTGTTTGTTAACATGTATTTTATACTGAAAATGCTATTTTAAAATATGCATATTTTGAAATAAAATTACCTTTTTCAAATAAGTATTAATCTAAGTTACGTTATTTTTTGCATGCAACTTATTTTTAATTTCAGGAAGACAAATACATTTATTCATAAGGGTAGTGTTCGAGATACTAAGATTAATGAAGATAGTGAGAGAACTAGTGGAAATTACTTCAAAATAGAAAACACACACATTAAAAATAGAAGAAAATAACATTTAGAGAGTTTAACTTGAGTTGGTTATAATTAGAAATAATTTTCAAAATATTTAATGCTTGGGAAATATAGGTACAGACCAGCTAGAATATAATCAGTCTGTAGCACTGAATCAAGATCTTAGAGGATATTACTGGTCTTGGTGTTACTATTTTAATTTCTTTATTTGAGCAAATCCAGATTTGACCTAAATATGACACAAGAGAGGGAACAGAGATAAGACTAGTCGTTATTTATCAACTGGTGTAAACAAATTTCATTCTTTGAATAATGTGTATAGCTGTACCAGTGCATATGAGCTCAATAGCAAAACTAGTTATAATTTTTAGTAGTAAAATCCTGCCATAATGGAGTGCAAAATATTAACTTGTATATATTTTAGAATCACATCATTGCAGGGTTAATTAAATGTTGGGGGTGAACGTGTACTGTTAGCCAGCTAGGTGTTCTGGGTTTCATCTGCACACTTTCAAATCTGTTAAGTCCAAGCTGCAGTTTGGTACCATCTTATGGCTATTGACAGCTTTGGTATATATATTTTTGGGGAAGATTCTGTATTCAATGTCTGACTGGGACTTCTGGGAAAGTGGAAACTCTTCTAAGAATCCTCCTGTCACAGGCCATCCATTTCTTCAGCTCAAAGAATAAAGGGAAGAATCAGCTCAAAGTAGACTCTCATCATAAATACTCATCTTCTATCTTTCAAATACTTGCTTCTCTATCCCTGAACATATTTCCCACATCACTTCTCTCCTCTGAGAATATATAAACTTCAGCCACCTCTTTAAATAATGGTTTCTGAGCAAGAAATGCCAGCCAATCAATAATCATCTCTTACCACCTCTGCTGGATGGAATGCAGACATGCACTGGAGCTACCTTACATCACAGGAATGAGAGTGACACCCTAGGAGAGTTGAGCAAAAAGAAAAAGAATACTAGACCTATAATTAATTTACAGAATGCTTATATCATTCTCTGGCTTAATATATGAGAGAGAACATAACTTGGAATTTAATGTCAATTGTGTTTTAAGTAGGTTTATTTACCAGACACTGTGCTGAATTCATGGGTATGGTATATATGGAAGAAGTTACACATTGTGTGTGACAAGTGTTATTATGGAAATAAACTGGCACATAAGATTCACAGGAATGGTGGTGTGGGTGGTGTTTAGGGTTATGGGTGGCAGCAGTCTCAGCAGCGATTGTTCTATCTACAGTGCTTAGGCAATGTCAACTTTCCTTGGAGCAAATCTGAGAAATAAGGACTCTGATATTTCTTTAAAAAAAATTATCTTAGTTTTTAAAATATCCCCTTTTAAAATTATTACTTATTTCTAAAGAAACATTTCAACCATTCCATTTGAAAATTTAGCACACATTATTTGTAGCTGAAATAGAATTGTTAGCATATGATTGTTATGTACCACAGTTACAGAAAAATAATCTAAAGAGCAGTGACTTTTCTAATGCATTTTGGTATTTAAGAGCTAAGTAAAATTACAGAGCCAAATATGAATTGAATCAATAAAACACTG
This sequence comes from Monodon monoceros, assembly GCF_005190385.1. NCBI lineage: Eukaryota > Metazoa > Chordata > Mammalia > Artiodactyla > Monodontidae > Monodon > Monodon monoceros. The sequence goes on from NW_021703784.1 coordinate 34,675,329, forward strand.
ATTTATCACCCTGATCCTTTTTAAGAGCTTTTTCTTCTTCCTTTATATTTACTTTAGGCTTTTGTTTCTTAAGTCAAAAGGATCCAGGCAGGATTTCATGTTTTTCCTAAAGTGGAGGCTGCACTCCCTCTCCAGTCTTGCACTTCTCCTGTCTCCCTCTCTGCCCTCATTCACTCTCATGAACACTCCAGGAGAGCCAATAGAAGAATCCCCCTTGAGTCAGTGGCTCCCTGAGGTTCTACACTCTCCCTTTGTTAGGGAAACATTGATACCATTCACCCTAGCCAGGCACAATAATAACTGCTTGCTTTAGTTATCTCACAACAGGAGGTCCTGCCCAATAAGAACACTGACCTGACAAGTTGCTGCCAACAAGCTACTGCAAACCAGAAGAATCCGGGAGGAGCCAAAAAGAGGGAGGAGACCCCAGACCATATGACCAGCCAACATCCCAGAAACCCTCATTCTGGAATCCATCTTGGCTGAGAGGCGTGCACACCACCTGGAAGGACCCTGAGTCAGACCAAATATGACTGCAAACAAGAAGGTTGGCCAGAGACAACACAGAAACTAACCCCACTACTATAAAATCTGAGACTGCAAGGAGACCATGTGGAAGGGTGGTTCTCCTGGGTTCCTTACCCTGCTGCTCTCCACTCGATCGTCCCTTTCAATAAAGTCATTTGCTTTGTCAGTATGTGTGTCTCCTCAGATAATTCATTTCCGAGTGTTAGACAAGAGGCCACTCTTGGGCCCTGGAAGAGGTTCCTTTCCCATAGGACATTCAGCCCATTCATTAACAATCTTTCTCCTCCTTCCCTGAGGGGCTGGCAGGGCCAGAGAAAGAGAGACCGAGAGAGAGAGACAGAGGTGGCTGCAAGGAGGTGTAACAGTAAACTGGGAAGTAGACTACTGAGTTCACACCTGGCTTATGGATTTGCATCTCATCAAGGAGCTCCTCCTCATACAGGTACTTGTTAAAAGGAAATATAATGATCCAAAGGTAACCTTTCATTACAACATACACTTAAAAGTATTGCCCAATGTTTTATTACTGATGGGGTGTTCCTGGATTACTTCGAACCCCCTGACTCCACCCCCCATGAAAAAAAAGTGACATATGTGTAGATGAAAGGCTCTTGGTGCTCCAGCCAGGCATCAGGGCTGTACCTCTGAGGTGGGAGAGCCAAATTCAGGACAATGCTCCACAAGAGACCTCCCAGCTCCACATAATATCAAATGGAAAAAATCTCCCAGAGATCTCCATCTCGATGCCATGACCCAGCTTCACTCAACGACCAGGAAGCTACAGTGCTGAACACCCTATGCCAAACAACTAGCAAGACAAGAAGACAGCCCCATCCATTAGCAGAGAGGCTGCCTAAAATCATAGTAAGGCCACAGACACCCCAAAACACACCACCAGACACAGACCTGCCCACCAGAAAGACAAGATCCAGCCTCATCCACCAGAAAACAGACACTAGTCCCCTCCACCAGGAAGCCTACACAACCCCACTGAATCAACCTTGGCCACTGGGGACAGACACCAAAAACAATGGGAACTATAAACCTGCAGCCTGAGAAAAGGAGAACCCAAGCACAGGAAGTTAAGCAAAATGAAAAGACAGAAAAAAAACACAACATATGAAGGAACAAGGCAAAAACCCACCAGACCTAAAAAATGAAGAGGAAATAGGCAGTCTACCTGAAAAAGAATTCAGAATAATGATAGTAAAGATGATCCAAAATCTTGGGAATAGAAGAGAGAAAATATAAGAAACGTTTAAGCAGGACCTAGAAGAACTAAAGAGTAAACAAACAGTGATGAACAACACAATAAATGAAATTAAAAATACTCTAGAAGGGATAAATAGCAGAATAACAGAGGCAGAAGAATGGATAAGTGACCTGGAAGATAAAATAGTGGAAATAACTACTGCAGAGCAGAAAAAAGAAAAAGAATGAAAAGAATTGAGGGCAGTTTTGGAGACCTCTGGGACAACATTAAATGCACCAAAATTCAAATTATAAGGGCCCCAGAAGAAGAAGAGGAAAAGAAAGGGACTGTGAAAATATTTGAAGAGATTATAGTTAGAAACTTCCCTAATATGGAAAAGGAAATAGTTAATCAAGACCAGGAAGCACAGAGAGTCCCATACAGGATAAATCCAAGGAAAAAAATGCCAAGACACATATTAATCAACCTATCAAAAATTAAATACAGAAAAAATATTAAGGCAGCAAGGGAAAAACAACAAATAACACACAGGGAATCCCCATAAGGATAAAAGTTGATCTTTCAGCAGAAACTCTGCAAGCCAGAAGGGAGTGGCAGGACATATTTAAAGTGATGAAGGAGAAAAACCTACAACAAAGATTACTCTACCCAGCAAGGATCTCATTCAGAATGGAGGGAGAAATTAGAATATTTACAGACAAACAAAAGCTAAGAGAATTCAGCACTATGAAACCAGCTCTACAACAAATGGTAAAGGAACTTCTCTAGGCAGGAAACACAAGAGAAGGAAAAGACCTACAATAATAAACTCAAAATAATTAAGAAAATGGTAATAGGAACATACATATTGATAATTACCTTAAATGTAAATGGGTTAAATGTTCCAACCAAAAGACATAGAATGGCTGAATGGATATGAAAACAAGACTCGTGTATATGCTGTCTACAAGAGACTGACTTCAGACCTAGGGACACATAAAGATTGAAAGTGAAGGGTTGGAAAAGATATTCCATGCAAATGGGAATCAAAAGAAAGCTGGAGTAGCAATTCTCATATCAGACAAATTAGACTTTAAAATAAAGACTATTACAAGAGACAAAGAAAGACACTACATAATGATCAAGGGATTGATCCAAGAAGATGAAAAAATAATTCTAAACATTTATGCACCCAAGATAAGAGCACCTCAACACATAAGGCAAATACTAAGAGCCATAAAAGGGGAAATTGACAGTAACACAATCATAGTAGGTTACTTTAACGCCCCACTTTCACCAATGGACAAATCATCCAAAATGAAAATAAATAAGGAAACACAAGCTTTAAACGATACATTAAACAAGATGGACTTAATTGATATTTATACTACGTTCCATCCAAAAACAACAGATTACACATTCTTCTCAAGTGCTCATGGAACATTCTCCAGGATAGATCGTATCTTGGGTCAAAAATCAAGCCTTGGTAAATTTAAGAAAATTTAAATCATATCAAGTATCTTTTCTAACCACAATGCTATGAGACTAGATATCAATTACAGGAAAAAAAATCTGTAAAAAATACAAACACATGGAGGCTAAACAATACACTACTTAATAACCAAGAGGTCACTGAAGAAATCAAAGAGGAAATCAAAAAATACCTAGAAACAAATGACAATGAAAACACGATGACCCAAAATCTATGAGATGCAGCAAAAGCAGTTCTAAGAGGGAAGTTTATAGCAATACAATCCTACCTTACGAAACAAGAAACATCTCAAATAAACAACCTAACCTTACACCTAAAGCAATTAGAGAAAGAAAAACAAAACAATCCCAATGTTAGTAGAAGGAAAGAAATCATAAAGATCAGATCAGAAATAAATGAAAAATAAATGAAGGAAATGATAGCAAAAATCAATAAAACTAAAAGCTGGCTCTGGGAGAAGATAAACAAAATTGATAAACCATTAACCAGACTCATCAAGAAAAAAGGGACAACACTTAATAGAATTAGAAATGAAAAAGGAGAAGTAACAACTGACACTGCAGGAATACAAAGGATCATGAGAGATTACAAGAAACTCTATGCCAATAAAATGGATAACCTCGAAGAAATGGACAAATCATAGAAATGCAGAACATTCTGAGACTGAACCAGGAAGAAATAGAAAATATGAACAGACCAATTCCAAGCCCTAAAATTGAAACTGTGATTAAAAATCTTCCAACAAACAAATAAGTCCGGACCAGATGGCTTCACAGGTGAATTCTATCAAATATTTAGAAAAGAGCTAACACCTCTCCTTCTCAAACTCTTCCAAAATAGAGCAGAGGGAGGAACACTCTGAAACCCATTCTACGAGGCCATCATCACTCTGATAACAAAAACAGACAAAGATGTCACAAAGAAAGAAAACTACAGGCCCATATCACTGATGAACATAGATGCAAAAATCCTCAACAAAATAATAGCAAACAGCATATTAAAAGGATCATACACCATGATTAAGTGGGTTTTATCCCAGGAATGTAAAGATTCTTCAATATAAGCAAAATAATCAATGTGATACACCTTATTAACAAATTGAAGGAGAACATATGATCATCTCAATAGATGCAGAGAAAGCTTTCAACAAAATTCAACACTGACTTATGATAAAAAACCCTGCAGAAAGTAGGAATAGAGGGAACTTTCAAAGTAAAGGCCATATATGACAAACTCAAAGCCAACTTCATCCTCAGTGGTGAAAAACTGAAACCATTTCCACTAAGATCAGGAACAAGACAAGATTGCACACTCTCACCACTATTATTTAACATAGTTTTGGAAGTTTTAGCCACAGCAATCATAGAAGAAAAAGAAATAAAAGGAATCTATATCGGAAAAGAAGTGAAGCTGTCAATGTTTGCAGCTGACATGATACTATACATAGAGAGTCCTAAAGATGCTACCAGAAAACTACTAGAGCTAATCAATGAATTTGGTAAAGCAGCAGGATACAAAATTAATGCACAGATATCTCTTGCATTCCTATACACTAATGATGAGAAATCTGAAAGTGAAATTAAGAAAACACTCCCATTTACCATTGCAATAAAAAGAATAAAATATCAAGGAATAAGACAAGAAGACGAAAGACCTGTATGCAGAAAATTATAAGACACTGATGAAAGAAATTAAAGATGATACAAATAAATGGAGACATATACCATGTTCTTGGATTGGAAGAATCAACATTGTGAAAATGACTCTACTACCCAAAGCAATCTATAGATTCAATGCAATCCCTATCAAACTATCACTGGCATTTTTCACAGAACTAGAACAAAAAATTTCAGAATCTGTATGGAAAAACAAAAGACCCCGAATAGCCAAAGCAACCTTGAGAAAGAAAAGCAGAGCTGGAGGAATCAGGCTCCCTGACTTCAGACTATACTACAAAGCTACAGTAATCAAGACAGTATGGTACTAGCACAAAAACAGAAATATAGATGAATGGAACAGGATAGAAAGCCCAGAGATAAACCCAAACACATATCGTCACCTCATTTTTGATAGAGGAGGCAAGAATATACAGTGGAGAAAAGACAGCCTCTTCAATAAGTGGTGCTGGGAAAACTGGACAGGTACATGTAAAGGTATGAAATTAGAACACTCCCTAGCACCATATGCAAAAATAAACTCAAACTGGATTAAAGACCTAAATGTAAGGCCAGACACTATATCACTCTTAGAGGAAAATATAGGCCAAACACTCTATGACATAAATCACAGCAAGATCCTTTTTGACCCACCTCCTAGAGAAATGGAAATAAAAACAAAAATAGCAAATGGGACCTGATGAAACTTAAACACTTTTGCATAGCAAAGGAAACCATAACCAAGATGAAAAGACGACCCTCAGAATGGAAGAAAATATTTGCAAAAGAAGGAACTGACAAAGGATTTATCTCCAAAATATACAAGCAGCTCATGCAGCTCAATATTAAAAAAGCAAACAACCCAATTAAAAAATGAGCAGAAGACCTAAATAGACATTTCTCGAAAGAAGATATGCAGATTGCCATCAAACACATGAAAGAATGCTCAAGATTACTAATCATTAGAGAAATGCAAATGAAAACTACAATGAGATTTCATCTCACACCCGTCAGAATGGCCATCATCAAAAAATCTACAAACAATAAATGCTGGAGAGGGTGTGGAGAAAAGGGAACCCCTTTGCACTGTAGCTGAGAATGTAAATTGATACAGCCACTAAGGAGAACAGTATGGAGGTTCCTTAAAAAACTAAAATTTGAACTACCATACAACCCAGCAATCCCACTACGGGGCATATAACCTGAGAAAACCGTAATTCCAAAAAAGTCTTGTAACAAAATGTTCATTGCAACACTATTTACAATAGCCAGGACATGGAGACAACCTAAGTGTCCATCAACAGATGAATGGATAAAGAAGATGTGGCACATATATACAATGGAATATTACTCATTCATAAAAAGAAACAAAATTGAGTTATTTGTAGTGTGGTGGATGGACCTAGAGTCTGTCATGCAGAGTGAAGTAAGTCAGAAAGAGAAAGACAAATACCATATGCTAACACATATATATGGAATCTAAAAAAAAAAAAGGGTCATGAAGAACCTGGGGCAAGACTGGAATAAAGACACAGATCTACTAGAGAATAGACTTGAGGATATGGGGAGGGTGAAGGGTAAGCTGGGGCAAAGTGAGAGAGTCACATGGACATATATCCACTACCAAACGTAAACTAGATACCTAGTGGGAAGCAACCACATAGCACAGGGAGATCAGGTCTGTGCCTTGTGACCAGCTAGAAGGGTGGGATAGGGAGTGTGGGAGAGAGGGAGATGCAAAAGGGAAGAGAGATGGGAACATATGTATATGTATAACTGATTCACTGTGTTATAAAGCAGAAACTAACACACCATTGTAAAGCAATTATACTCCAATAAAGATGTTTAAAAAAAAAAAGAAAAAACAATCTTAGAGGAGTCCCCACCCACTGGTACAGCTGCCATGAGTTCCTCCCTTCCACTGCCATGTGGAAGTCAGCACTGACAATTTGACTCTTATGGAGAAGACTGATGTCCCTTCATTTCTAGCTACTGGCTTGTCCTACAGTTTCAGCTCTCTGGTGGGTCCAAGAAAGATGTTTATTTTATAAATAATCTGACTTGATATATCATTAGGCTGGAAACGTTTGGTTTTCAGCCTACTGCACCCTAGGCGGCAGTTGGATGTTTATTTAAATCATTGTTAAAGTGTTTTTGATTGCATTCTTCCAACTTATTCTTAGCTAGACTGAAGTATCTTAGATATATTCACAAGTTTTGTTTCTATTTTTAGCTCCAAAATTTTTACAAGCTTGATTTCTTTCTTATATTTTTAGAAAAAAGAATTTGTCTTAATCATTAATTTTACATTACCATGAAAAGCTAACCTGTCACTGCCTTAATTTACCAATTTTTTGCCATTTATTTAACATGTGTAGCAATAAACTTAGTATTTGTGCATTCATGTAACAAGCCTAGAATGTTAATATGCTTACTCAATTACAGACTTCACTTTCATGTGCATCCATTCTATATGAATAAATTTGTTTTACTTTTCCAGTTTCTGAATAATAGTTGAATACTTCACTACCATGAAGCCTTATTTTAAAAATCAAGACCACTTGGCTGGAGCCCTATCTTCATGCCTACCCAATATTAACTACTTTTCCTAGATATGGTTCCCCATAACCAATTAGTATTCTATTTGGGCGAATCATCTCCCTTAATTTAAGCATTGTTTCATAATATACACAAATTTTGACATGTCTAACCCACCATACATGATTCTTCTGATCACGTATGATTTCAGAGCTTGAAATTGTGGTTCACTGAAAAATAAATTGTATATACGTGATTCCTCTGATATTGGTCTTGGCTCAGAGAATGTCCTCATTTCCACATACCTTTTAATACTGAAATTTGTTTTGCCACTTAACACAGAAGCCCACCTAAAATATCCATTTAGTTTTACTTCCTAGGGTTGTTTCAAAATAGTATTGGATCATACCTATGACACATATTTTAGGTGCAGATTTTATGAAGATGCTAATAAGAGCTCCCTGTAGTCAGGACTGGGCTTTATACTTCCATGTATCTTCAGGCCCTGATGTAGAAACTGACAAATTAAAAATCAAAAATATTATTTGCTGAGTAAAATATTATATGTTCTAATAAGTTAATTATTTATGATAATGTCAAACTAAAAATGATAATTTTCTTGATCTAAAGACCTTTTTATCCCTACATTTATGACCTCAAATTTTGTCCTAGTCTTGGGTAATAAGGGAGAATGACCTTGTTTCTTTCTAAAATTTAGGACTCTGGTTGAGCCTTATGTTTTATTATTTCCTACAACCAAGGAACATCTATTTCAATAATACTTCCTTCAAAATTTACTAGTTTTTCTTTTTTCTATGAAAACGTTTAAACTTTGAAATTTAAAAAACGCACTCACATTTAATAACAAACTACTAATATTGCAAAGTATCTCCACTTATTCTCTCACATCTTGAATTACACTTTTTAAATTAATGATTTCATGTGCTGATAAATTAATTTCATACCCAAAACATCTACTTTTTCCTTAACTACCTAAATTTTATTTTTCTTTCTACTATTTACTTCCTCAAAAACAGACCACTCATATTCTTGTTAACCTTATGTTCTTGATTCATTTCTTCATTTATCAAGACCCTTTTAAGTGGCTAATACATACCAGGTACTGGGAAAGATTCAGATACACATTGGTGAGGAAAACGAACATTGCCCTTTTCCTCACTGTTACTTACAGACCAGTAGCAAAAAGAACAAGGAGACATTATTGAGAAGGGGCACTTGTGTCCTACTCTTCCTCTTCCATAGTGATGAAATCTATTTTCCATGCGTAATGTGATTTAGGGCTAGAGCTCAGCATGTTTGACTCAATCTTTTTCTCTTTTATTTTTAGGCTTTTATTATCTATGTCAAGCTTAGAATTTCTACTCTATATGTAGTCAGTTCTGCGAAGCTCAGTCCTCATGGAAGAGGCCTGTAATAGTCTAATGTGGCCTAAGACTATATGGGTAATTCTAATTAGGAGCAAAATATTAGCACACCCTCTCTTCTATGACCTAAGTCAACTTCTTGTAGCTTCTATCAGCAATAATGCTAACATTTATATATCCATCTCTGTCTTCTGCAATTATCTCTCAGTTGGATCTAGACTGGGAAGAGGAAGACTTGCATAAATTATTTGGATACTTCAAGAATGCAAACTTCTGTAGCATCAAACATGAACTTTACAAAATGTTCAAGAAGTAGAATTTGTGGGAGAAACTACATAGAAAGGCCAGTTTAGGTAATATTAGTCATTAGATTTTCAAAAGCAGGTGTACCATATGTGACTTTAATAATAGGAGCCTGCAAAGGACTTTAATAAGAAGACAGTTGCAGTTTAACTTTAAAATGCACACAGATGTGACAAGGATTAGATATATCTCTAATAAAGTTTCGCCTTGAACCAAGCAATACTTCAGTAACAATATATATTTTTCCTTTTACTCTATTTTTCAGTCACTACTGCAAACCAGACCAGGACTTTTTAAGTTTTTTAAGGCAGCTGTCCTCTGTGTGATCCAGAGGTATAATAAGTGCCTAGTTTTAAATTGTTAAAGCCAAGTATGAGATAGGCAGTGCAAGAGTAGCTTCTTCAGATTCTGAATTCCTTTTTAATATTTTGAATTGTAATGCACATTCTGCTCAACCAGCAGTAGTGATTTTCTTTTCAAATTGACAATCAAATTTACAAAACACAATAAACTTCACTACTGTCAAGTTTTCTTATCATCAGTATAAGAAACAGGACAGACAACACACAAAATGCATGGGGATAGAGTAATGAAGGTTCTGAGTGTAGCAGCTTCTGGATATCCTTAAGTCACTCCACAATTGGAGTACATGTGTTACAGACCGCAGTATGATTGGGCATGAACCAACATCAGTTCTAAGGTCCCTTTGGGTTTTATACTTTGCTAGTCATGTAGCCACCTCAAAGATGTCTCCCAATCTCCAGTTCAGCTACACCTCATGAATTATACAGTATTCATAAAAAAACAGTTTATCAGTAAACAATATTAACAAAAAATACACATCTTTGTTTGAATACAAAGTATTATCTTGGATGCAGTATATGTTTATAAATTCCTTGAATTAGTATTACAAGGAGGATTTGAAGTAGATTTTATTAAAACATGATGTTTGAACATGATGTAAGATTGCAGAGCTTGAAATTGTGGTTCACTGAAAAATGAATTGTATATACTTAGTAGTAGTTAAATGAGAAAGTTTAGACTTCTGTTAATAAATGATCATGCCATTAAAGAGAAACATATTTTAAAAAAAGAACAAAAACTCAAAGAAATATCATATTATGTATGTATTATATATATATACATACATATATCTATATATACAGATATATATAGATAGATAGATAGATAGATCTCCAATAAAATGTTTGTGACTGGATCACAGTATCTGTGGAAAAGAAGCCTATTTTTTTCTGCAGTGGTTTGAAAACATAGTTTACTCTCACTATCAAGTGAAAAGCATTGGTAAATGAAAAAAATAAATAGATAAAGGAAGACTTCAGTTTAGTTAAGTCATTTAAAGAAGGATTTCCCCAGGAGGAAGGCTAAATCCTACAAGAGAGAGCAAATATTTATGAAGGTGAAATGATCGTAAAAGCCAGGATAAAGTAGATATAAAAGATAAAGAAATGTACTAAGACTAATCGTTCTTAAAATAGCCCTTAGAAAATGGGGGAGACACTTCAGTTATTATTAGGTCACAGTGATGAGGAAGAGAAAAATGACAGGACAGAAAAAGGTCATAGAAAAAGGACTGGAAGAATCCTCCAAGGAGGCCAGTATGCTGGGAACTTTTGAGATGTGACCTTTTAAAGCTGTGGAACGAGTACATTCTAACAACAGTTGAGGAGCCACTCTATAAAGATGAAAACAGCTGTTCTAGGATGTACATGAATGGATTTGAGATACAAATATTAGAAAGGCTACTATAAAATACTCCAAAAAGCTTCTGAAGTGTTTGAAGATGACATAGATATTATAGATGGGGGACTATGTTTCTTGAGAGAATATATCTCAGAATTTATGTAATTGAGACTCTAATTAAAAATAAAACAAAGGAGAAATAAAGGGAAATCATGAAAAGAAAATTAAATAGGGAAATGATTGGATTAGATGCTTATTTGATGGGAAATATAATCCACATGGAATCATCCAACTCAGAATAGAGATATGCAATATTTTTTATAAAATTTTAGAGACACTGAATGTATCCATTTGTTAGCTCTTATTATAAGAAAACCAATAAGACAAAGTCAAGAGATTATGTTAAGGAGGAAATGTTTGGGTCAGAAAGCAAACAAAAATTAAAAGAAAAAAAGGTACTTAATTCTAGCAAACACATTAACTGATATGTTATAGATGGAAAGTGAATTTAGCTTAGTGAAGTTGATTAAGCTGTTTCAGCTTTAACAGCTTTAAACTCTGTCTAAGTGAAAAAGAGTGAGACAAGTAAAAGAACACTAGAGTCTTACCTTACTACGGATGTAAAGTAATGATAGAAATTTTATTCCAGGCCTAGAAATTCAAAATCTGGGAAAGATAATGCCTTCAGGAGCATTTGGTAGAGCAATTGGTCCTAACTGAGGATAAATAGACTTCAAATACAGTAACTGTAACTGCAGTTTCCTTGAAACTAAGGTGGGACTTCAGATGCAAGGAACGTTTTTCCTAGAGACAATTTCCACAGGTTTAAGTAATTCCATAGCCAAAAGCAAAATTGCAAAGCAAAAGCTAGTGTGGTATAAAAATTTTAAATATTCAATCAAAAAATGTATGACAGGGCTTCTCTGGTGGTACAGTGGTTAAGACTCCAAGCTCCCAATGCAGGGGGACCAGGTTCAATCCCTGGTCGGGGAACTAGATCCCACATGCATGCCAAAACTAAGAGTTCGCATGCTGCAATTAAGGAGCCTGCCTGCTGCAACTAAGACCCGGCACAACCAAATAAATAAATAAAATATTAAAAAAAAAAATGTTTGACACCGGATAAGAGTCCATACTCAAAATATGACTAGAGTGTCAAAAATATAGGCTTCAAAAGGAAATTAAAATTAAGAAATTTTGTTACAATGAATGGGAAAGAAGGGCACTTCAAATGAGATATGGTGACAGGCTAGGATTGTTTATTTTCTAGTTAGAAGAGAAAACCTGTATTTAAGTGATAGTCACTCATTGAGACAAGAGATAATAATTCTAAATACTCCCTTTCCCAATTTGGGGAAACCATGACAATACTCACTTCTTTGTGGGGGTCATTTCAACCAATTTTACTTAAGTTCAAATGTAATAAAACCTGGACAATTAGCATTGACTTAATTGGTGAGACTAAACAAGAATGATTTCTCCACCCAACCTCATTCTTTTAGAAATCTTTGAGTTCCTCCTATATTCTTTGGTAACAGTAAGTACCGACTTCTGATAACTATACTTTTCACTAGGGGAAGGCTTTAGGGACTAGGGATTACCTTTTAATTAATTTGTTAAATATAGGCCTAGTGGTATGGGCCTCTGGTGAGTTTCATGAAGTTTTTGAATCTTTAAAAGTAAAGCATATCAGACTTTCTAGACATAGATTCAGTGCTCTCATGAAAGACAGAACCACTTGCTAGGAAAACTGGACAGGTACAAGTAGAAGTATGAAATTAGAACACTCCTTAACACCATACACAAAAATGAACTCAAACTGGATTAAAGACCTAAATGTAAGGCCAGACACTATCAAACTCTTAGAGGAAAACATAGGCAGAACACTCTATGACATAAATCATAGCAAGATCCTTTTTCACCCACATCCTAGAGAAATGGAAATAAAAACAAGAATAAACAAATGGGACCTAATGAAACTTAAAAGCCTTTGCACAGCAAAGGAAGCCATAAACAAGACCAAAAGACAACCCTCAGAATGGGAGAAAATATTTGCAAATGAAGCAACCTACAAAGGATCAATCTCTAAAATTTACAAGCAGCTCATGCAGCTCAATAACAGAAAAACAAACAACCCAATCAAAAAATAGGCAGAAGACCTAAACAGACATTTCTCCAAAGAAGGCATACAGATTGCCAACAAACACATGAAAGAACGCTCAACATCATTAATCATTAGAGAAATGCAAATCAGAACTACAATGAGATACCATCTCACACCGGTTAGAACGGCCATCATCAAAAAATCTAGAAACAATAATGCTGGAGAGGGTGTGGAGAAAAGGGAACCCTCTTGCACTCTTGGTGGGAATGTAAATTGATACATCCACTATAGAGAACAGTATGGAGGTTCCTTAAAAATCTACAAATAGAACTACCATATGACCCACCATATACTGGGCATATACCCTGAGAAAACCATAATTCAAAAAGAGTCATGTACTAAAATGTTCATTGCAGCTCTGTTTACAATAGCCAGGACATGGAAGCAACCTAAGTGTCCATCAACAGATGAATGGATAAAGAAGATGTGGCACATATATACAATGGAATATTACTCAGCCATAAAAAGAAACAAAATTGAGTTATTTGTAGTGAGGTGGGTGGATCTGGGGTCTGTCATACAGAGTGAAGTAAGTCAGAAGGAGATAAACAAATACCAAATGTTAACACATATATATGAAATCTAAGAAAAAAAAATGTCATGAAAAGCCTAGGGGTAAGACAGGAATAAAGACACAGACCTACTAGAGCATGGACTTGAGGATATGGGGAGGGGGAAGGGTAAGCTGGGACAAAGTGAGAGAGTGGCATGGACATATATGCACTACCAAACATAGGGTGGATAGCTAGTAGGAACCAGCCATGTGGCACAGGGAGATCAGCTAGGTAGTTTGTGACCACCTAGAGTGGTGGGATAGGGAGGGTGGGAGGGAGGGAGATGTAAAAGGAAAGAGATATGGGAACATATGTATAACTTATTCACTTTGTTGTAAAGCAGAAACTAACACACCATTGTAAAGCAATTATACTCCAATAAAGATGTTAAGAAAAATAAAAATAAAAAGATAGCACCACTGTTAAACACACTTTTAGTCTTCCCAGGCATTAATATACTCTGTCACTGAGAATAAGCAGTAAGAAATGGGAAGGACATAAAGAAGCTTTTATTAAATGAAAGCAGGATAATTTTATTTGGTACTTCAATTTATTTGTATTCTTTTTGAATTTTAATGTCTCCCCAAGAAGTTAATAATGGGTAAAATTTATAATCATTTAGGGAGTATCTCTATATTAATTTTACTGAAGTACCTTAATGTTGCTATTTAATTTCATTACAAAATCTCTACTAAGTCGTTTTGTACAATGTAGCAGGATATAATTTGGGATTGAATATAGAATATGAAATAGGTTTTCATATGAAGGTAAGTGTGAAAATTAATTTAACTAATGGCTATTATTATGTTCTAATTCAGAGTCAGTATTGATGGAAAGATATGGGCACATGTCAGAGATATTTGGGAGATAAAATCAACAGAACTTGGAGTTGGATTGGATATAGGCCATGAGGAAGAAGGTATCAAGGATGTCTCTTAGGTTTCTGATTTAAGAAATTGGATGGATGTGAGTGCCCTGGAAAAGAATGTGATTTTGGACAAAAGTCTTAAATTGAGTTCTGTTTATGTAAGTTTAACTGAGATCTCCACAGTGTTCAACAGAAAGGTAAATATGACATTGGGTGTTCAGGGGCAGTTCTGGGATGGAGATATTAAACTAAAAGTTTTGCAATCCAATAAAAGAATAAGCTTAAGAAGTAAAAAACAAAACACAACTTAGAAGCAAGAAGGATAAAATTTAAAACTGAGAGAAGTTAACTTTTCACCATTGAGAATGATGTTAGCTGTGGGTTTGTCGTATATGACCTTTACTATGTGGAGGTAAGTTACCCCTATTCCCACTTTCTGGGGAGCTTTTATAAATGGGTATTGAATTTTCTTAAAAGCTTTTTCCACATCAATTGAGATGATCATATGGATTTTATTCTTCAGTTTGTTAATGTGGTGTATCACACTAAGGGAGAGGAGGGGTCAGGGAGGGAAGGATTGCGTGTTTGGGATTAGTAGATGCAAAGTATTATATATAGGATGGATAAACAACATTGTCTTACTATACAGCACAGGAAACTATAATCAATATCCTGTGATAAACTATAATGGAAAAGAATATGAAAAATAATATATATGTATAGGTGATTGGAACAGTTTCAGAAGTATAGATGTTAACTCTTCTCTTAATGTTTGATAGAATTCCCCTGTGAAACCATCTGACTTTTGTTTGCTGGAAGTTTTTAAATCACTGTTTCAATTTCAGCACTTGTGAATTATCAGTTCATATTTTCTACTTCTTCCTGGTTCAGTCTTAGATGGTTGTACCTGTCTAAGAATTTGTCCATGTCTTTTATGTTGTCCATTTTATTGGCATATAGTTGTTTGTAGTAATCTCTAATTATCTTTTTTATTTCTGTGGTGTCAGTTGTAACTCCTCTTTTATTTCTAATTTTATTGATTTGAGCCCTCTCCCTTTTCTCTTGATGAGTCTCGCTAAAAGCTGATGTATTTTGTTTATCTATGTAAGGAACAAGATTTTAGTTTTACTGATCTTTGCTATTGTTTTCTTCATTTCTATTTCATTTATTTCTGCTTTGATCTTTATGGTTTCTTTCCTTCTACTAAGTTTGGGTTTTCTTTATTCCTCTGTCTCTAGTTTCTTTAGGTGTAAGATTAGGTCATTTATTTGAGATTTTCTATTGTTTCCTGAGGTAAGATTGTATTGCTATAAACTTCCCTCTTAGAACTGCTTCTGCTGTGTCCCAAAGGCTTTGGATCATTGTGTTTTCATTGTCATTTGTCTCTAGGTATTTTTTGATTTCCTCTTTCATTCCTTCAGTGATCCATTTATTTTATGTAACATACTGTTTAGCCTCCATGTGTTTGTGTTTTTTACAGTATTTTTCTGTAATTAATTTCTAATCCCATAGCATTGTGGTCAGAAAAGGTGTCTGATATGACTTCAGTTTTCTTAAGTTTACCAAGGCTTGATTTGTGGCCCAAGATGTTATCTATCCTGGAGAATGTTACATGTGCAATTGAGAAGAACGTGTATGCTGCTGCTTTTGGATGAAGTGTTCTATAAATATCAATTGTCAGTCTGGTCTAGTGTGTCATTTAAGACCTGGATTTCCTCATTGCTTTTCTGTCGGGATGATGTGTCCATTTATGGGAGTTGGGTATTAAAGTCACCCAATATTATTGTGTTACTGTTGATTTCACCTTTTATGGCTATTAGCATTTGCCTTATATATTGAGCTGTTCCTATATTGGGTGCATATAGACCTAAATGTAAGACTGTATACTATAAAACTCTTAGAGGAAAACAAAGGCAGAACACTCTTTAATATAAATTGCAGCATATCACTTTTTGCCCACCTCCTAGAGTAAAGAAAATAAAAATTAAAATAAAGAAATGGAACATAATTAAACTTTAAAGCTTCTGCACAGCAAAGCAAACCATAAACAAAATGAAAAGGCAGCCCCTAGAATGGGAGAAAACATTTGCAAATGAAGCAACCAACAAAGGATTAATCTCCAAAATATACAAACAGCTCATGCAGCTCTATGTCAAAAAAACAAACAACCCAATAGAAAAATGGGCAGAAGATCTAAATAAACGTTTCTCTGAAGAAGACATACAGATGGTCAAAAAGCACATGAAAAGATGTTCAACATCACTAATTATCACTGAAATGCAAATCAAAACTACAGTAAGGTATCACCTCACACCAGTCAGAATGGTCATCACCAAAAAGTCTACAAATAATAAATGCTGGAGATGGTGTGGAGAAAAGGGAACTCTCCTCACTGTTGGTGAAAATGTAAATTGACACAACCATTATGGAGAACAGTATGGAGGTTTCTTAAAAAACTAAAAATAGAAATACCATATGATCCAGCAACCTCACTCCTCAACATATATCCAGAGAAAAAGATACATGCACCCCAATGATCATAGCAGCACTATTTACAATAGCCTGGACATGGAAGCAACCTAAATATCCACCAACAGATGAATGGATAAAGAAGATGTAGTACTTATATACAATGGAATATTACTAAGCCACAAAAATGAATGAAATAATGCCATTTGAAGAAACATTCGTGGACCTAGAGATTATCATACTAAGTGAAGTATGTCAGAAGAGAAAGACAAGTATCATATGATATTGCTTATATGTGGAATTTTTATTTACAAAACAGAAATAGAGTCACAGATTTAGTAAACAAATTTATGGTTACCAGGGTGAAAGGAGGGAGAGGGATAAATTGTGAGGATGGAATTGACATATACACACTACTATATGTAACATCGATAACTAATAAGGATCTACTGCATAGCACAGTGAACACTACTAAATACTCTGTAATGAGCTAATGGGAAAATAATCTAAAAAGGGTGGATATATATATATATGTATAACTGATTCACTTTACTGTACGGCAGAAACAAACACATCATTGTAAATCAACTATACTCCAATAAAGTTTATAAAAATAAAATAAAATAAAACTGAGAGGAGTTAGGAAAGCTTACAGAGATGTAAGAAAAAATAGAGAAATTAACAGAAGAGAAGGATTAAAAAGAGAGAATGGGTTCAGATATTAAGTACTCTAAGAGATCAAATGCAATGAGGACACTTAAACTCTTTTTTGATGTAGAGATATGGAAGTTATTGGTCACCATAGCAAGGGTCATTTAAATATAGTGACATCACACTTAGAGTGAGTTAACAAGTTTGGGTGTTGATGTAATCAAATTAAAGATTTTGAAACTTTTTAATTTTAAGTTTGGCTGTTAAGGTGAGTGAGAATTTAGAAAGAGCTCTTTATTAATTTATTAAATGTAAATAGGTGAAGTAAAAAGAGAAAAGGTGAGACAAAGAAGTTGTCTGGAACAACTTAAACTAGTATGGAAAACACACTAGTTGTTGTCTGGAACAACTTAAACTAGTATGGAAAACACACACAAACAGGGATGGCAAGACTACAAAAGTGAAGAAAATGTTCACACTACAGGATAAAAATGGGATAAGGATTAAGTGAAAATTGTCAAGAATATAAAAAATTAAATACAATTTTAACAAGTGTTCATAGATTAACAAGTTGATTTATTAATAACATGCTCATTTTAACTATTGCTTTCTTTGGAAAAAGTACTAAAATAGTTACTATAATATAAATACTAAAATAAAATAGTTACTAAAATAGTTATTATATTTTAGGTTTTGATTGCTAATTAGTGGAGGTGAGAAACATTTGCAATCACTCAGATCACACTTTGTAAGATGTCTTCCATTCCAGGAACAAAAGATGGCTTTTTTCACCCTCCCATGGTTTGTGCTGCATTTTCTCCCTAATACCTCTAGTTTACATTTTCCATAGTTGATTGTCATTGTCATCATAAGACTGAACTTGTTACATCATAAAGTACTCACATAAAGTAGACTGACTTCAAATGTAGTCATATTTTAAATTATCTTAGAAAGAAAAGATGGAACTGAAAGCAGTAACTCAAGCCACTGTATTATTTCTATTTTAGTTATATTCACAGAGTAAAAAATATCTTCACAATATGCTAACATAGTAAATATTGGTAATACTGAATAATCATTATTAATTTTGTGGCATTTGTCAAAATGTCTCTAAATTTTGTTAAAGTGACAGAAAATGTAATTCATTTCATTTCTTTACTCAGCTATTCATGCTAAATGTTTTGCATAATTTCTGAATGTACTCATTTTCAGAATAGATAATTTGAAAGGACAAAATTAAAAGGATAATATTTAATTTGTTTTATGACCACACTTACATTTTAAGTAGGTCATTTATATAGAGCCTTGTGCTATAGAAAGCAGTTTCAAAAATGAAGCCATTAATCTCAGTATCCTTTTACAATGGTTGGATATTTTTACTTTTCTTGAAAAGATGAACACAATACCCAGTAAATTTAAGGAACTTGCAAACCCTCCTTGTTAATGAATGGTGAAGCCAATACTGAGAATCTAGTCTGTGGCTCCACAAAGTAGATATATGGCTAACTAAAAGTAAAGTGTCTACCTTATTTCTTTAAAATTTAAAATTATTATTGCTATTACATCTTGTAGGCACGCTGTGTTTTAAAAATTATGATCAAAAAACAATAATGATATAATTTAGGGTAAGATGTAAGTTTAGACATTCTCCATTTTAGTAACTATTCACACTCTCACTCAGGACACTGAACTTTCAAACATGTACAAGATGTTAAAGATGAACAACTCAAACATTCACATTAAAATCCTTCAGTAACATTCCATTTTACTTAGAATAAACTATAAACTTCTTAAACTGACCTATAGAACTCTTTATTTCAGACCTCTGTCTACCTGTGTTAATTAGGATTTGTTTTGGCACTTAAAACAGAAAATCCTAAAGTAACAATGACTTTAATAAACAAGAAGGTATTTATTTCTCACTTAAAAACCCCAAGGTAGGAAGCACAGGGTTGATACAAGAGATGCATTAATTTATTAACATTTCATGGTTCTTCCAGCTCACCTTTCTGCCATCTCTTTTATATGGCTCTCAGCCTAATGGCCCAAGATGGCCATTAGAGCATCTTTTGTTAAGACAGAGTTAAGAGTAGAATAATGTGTCAAGGAAAATCTTGGAATTCTGTCAGTAGAGGAGAATGAGAATGTTTGAGGGCAACTAGCAGTCTATGTTCCACAATTTCTACTAACCGCCTGTATATTCTACTTCTTAATTACTGTTTTCCACCCATTTTGCCCCTCTGTCAGTTCCTTCAACACATCCAAACATTTTCTGCCCTGTCTTTTCCAGCACTGCTTAGAAACACATTCCACAGTTATGCACATGACTTGCTTTTGTTCATCTTTTGAATAACAGTGAAAGTATCATTTTCAATGTTTTTGATATATTTTAAATGATTTTTTTATATTTAATCACTTAATGGAACATTTTACCTCATTTACTTTTTTTTTTAGCATCTTTATTGGAGTATAATTGCTTTACATTATTGTGTTAGTTGCTGCTGTATAACAAAGTGAATCAGCTATACGTATACATACATCCTCATATCCCCTCCCTCTCAGGTCTCCCTCCCACTCTCCCCATCCCACCCCTTTATGTGGTCAAAAATCACCAAGCTGATCTCCCTGTGCTATGCAGCTGCTTCCCACTAGCCATCTATTTTACATGTGGTAATGTATATATGTTAATGCCACTCTCTCACTTCGTCTCAGCTTCCCCCTTTCCGTGTCCTCAAGTCCATTCTCTACATCTGCGTCTTTATTCCTGTCCTAGGTTCTTTGGAACCATTTTTCTTTTTTGAGATTCCATATATATGTGTTAACATATGGTATTTGTTTTTCTCTTTCTCGCAATTCAAAACCACAATGAGGTATGACCTCACACCGGTCAGAATGGCCATCATCAAAAAATCTACAAACAATAAATGCTGGAGAGGGTGTGGAGAAAATAGAACCCTCTTGCACTGTTGGTGGGAATGTAAATTGATACAGCCACTATGGAGAACACTATGGAGGTTCCTTAAAAAACTAAAAATAGAACTACCATATGACCCAGCAATCCCACTCCTGGACATATATCCTGAGAAAACCATAATTCAAAACTTGTCATGTACCACAATGTTCATTGCAACACTATTTACAATAGCCAGGACCTCATTCACTTTTTGGGGCACTGTATTCATATTTTTTAGAGTACTTATCAATTTTTAATTATAGACTCAATAAAGAGATAAGTATAGATATATTTCTATATAGCTGTGCACAGAAATATAAATAGTTCTAGATATATATATAGGTGTGATCATATAAACATACACTATTAAAGGTGAAGTCAGTTCTGAAGATGAACTAACCCATTATTCTATCTCTCATCTGTCTTTCTTCTTCTTCTTTCTTTTTTTTTTTTTTTCCTGAAGGAGTTTGTGTAAAGAGAGACAACATCTAACTGTGGTCATAAACACACACGCACACACACACTATTTTAGTCATAGAGAGAATCATCTTTTGCTACCAGTTCGCCAAACCCCAATTCCCTCAGGACAAAGTGATCCTTATGCATGCAGTGAACTGTCTAACAAAAAGGAAACTTGAGATTAGTGAATCTATATATTTTATAATAGACAATAAGCATGCCAACCCTTTCCTCTGGAGGAAGATATTTCCTTATTATACCTTGCGGTTATTTTTTTTAAAAAAATTATTGGAGTACATTTAGTTGATTTACAGTGTGTGCTATTTTCTGCTGTACAGCAAAGTGAATCATTTATACATATATCCACTATTTTTTAGATTATTTTTCAATATAGGTCCACACAGTTATAATGTCTTCACTTTTTCTTCCCAGGCAGTTTGCTATACCAATATCTTTAAAAAAAAATAGTTTGCATCAAAGGAATATTAATGCATCCTTCACAAGATGGCAGAAACCTACAGATAATTATCTCACATCAATATGCAAAGATGCTCAGGAGTTTTAAATCAGAAGGAGATCAAGATGTTGGATTAGGAGGACACTGAGCTCACCCCCCTGATGAAAGCATCAAAAATACATCTACATGTGGAACAGCTGTTGCTGAAAACAACCTGGAGACTGGCAGAAAGGCTCTTCTACAACCAAGGCTGTGAAGAAAGAGTGAGGTAAAGGCAGGAGATGCAATCAGGTCAGGACCCATGTCCCTAG
Organism: Monodon monoceros; assembly: GCF_005190385.1. NCBI lineage: Eukaryota > Metazoa > Chordata > Mammalia > Artiodactyla > Monodontidae > Monodon > Monodon monoceros. The sequence goes on from NW_021703784.1 coordinate 34,697,012, forward strand.
CAGACGACTCAGAAGAAGAGTGGCATATCACAGGCTCAGGGATCCTCCCCAGGGTGGGAGAGGTTTGAGTCACATACCAAGAACCTCAGTCTTGAGGGTCTGACACTAGAAAGATGAGTTCCTTTAGCTGGTTTGAAAATCAGTGGGATTTATCAGAGAGCTGTAAGAAACTGAGACTCTAATCATGAAGAGTAAACGCACACTTGCTTACTCCCAAGAACAAGATGGAGGAAGCAGGTTGATATTGCTTGGGGCTCTGATGAACTTGCTGGGACTGTCCCAGCATGCACTTTGGCCCATACCAGGCACTGCACCAGCCCCTCTTGCTCCAGTGCTGCTCACCACTGGAATAAAAGTGACATTTCTGGGGGCAAGGGGAAGATTGCATATTTAGAGGGAATAAAATCAGCTTGTACCCAAACCTCAGGGTTTCTGCTCCAGTACCTTGGGCCCGAATTCCACCCCTGATAGAACAGCGATTGCCATTGAGCATTGGAGAAACCACAGCTCACTTCTGGTCCTGGCTCTAGCTTCTCATTTCCATCCCTACATCCCACCAAAGTAGTAGCTGCTAGCACACACTGGAGGAAGACACAGTCAATGCTCACTTAAGATCAAGGTCTCCCACCAAAGCCATTGGGCACACGAAAACCGCATAAGATGCTCCCACAGAACGACATTGCTCCAAGACCAGGATACATAGTTTTTCACATAATTTCATAGAGGAAGATAATGTTAAACAAAACAAGAAGACAGAGGAATATGTTTCCCATGAAAGAACAAGAAATAAAACCCTAATGAAACAGAGATAAATAATTTATCAGATAAAGAGTTCAAAGTATTAACAATAAGAATGTTACTGAAACTTGGGAAAAGAATAGATGAAGACAGTGAGATTTTTAACAAAGAACTAGAAAGTATAAAAAAGAACCCATCAGGACTTCCTTGGTGGCACAGTTGTTGAGAGTCTGCCTGCCAATGCAGGGGACATGGGTTTGTGCCCCGGTCCAGGAAGATCCCACATGCTGTGGAGTGGCTAGTCCCATGAGCCATGGCCGCTGAGCCTGCACGTCCAGAGCCTGTGCTCCACAACGGGAGAAACCACAGCAGTGAGCGGCCTGCATACAGCAAAAAAAAAAAAAAAAAAATGTTGTTGCTGTTTTAATAGAAGTGACTGGGGTAGGACTTACTCTGTTGTGTCAGAAATCTTTAAAAAAGTTTTACATGCTAAATTTTTACATTCTAAAACCTTACATGTAACTATCTTTTGTCGTTGTTTTGAGCTTTTTTTCTTTGGTTGGTTAATTGCTTTTGTTTTATTTTTTTAGGAAGTGTTCAAAAATGCTCCATTTCTACGATTTCCCTAGATGTCTTCTTCTAATATTTGCTTTCTTAAATTGAAAAAATCACAGGCATTTTGCACTTATTCAGCCATTGCATGCCTGCAGAGCATTTCCATAAACTTACCTCTTATTGAAATCAGTAGGAATTAAACATCTACAGTGCAGTTGTAGGGTTGTGAAAGTGTATAAAGCTTAGTGCTCATAATTGTCACAATCCTCCTCTTGTATTCATATTTCTCACAGGGGAAATTTTTAAAACTTGACTTTAATTGTAAAATTGTCACCTGAGTTGACACCTGGATAAAAGACTATATCAAAACAAAATGATGAATTGGCTCATTTGTGATTTTTGGTAATGAACTCTTGTAGGTGGTTATATTTGCAATAGATCTTAGTAAGAAAAAAATAGAAAAATGAAATCCTTGGTTTATTTTGAAATGAGGACAGTGAGATTGCATTCTTGACTTTTCAGATTAAAGAAAAAATCAAAATGATTTTAGATGAGTATTCCTAAGACATAGTAAGGAGCTTATTTATGAATCCTGTGATTTAATAGCCATAGAATAATTATAAATCATGAATGCTATGCTTTGCCTTGATCAGGTCAGTTTCAGATTATGTTTCTGTCCATCTTATTCGATTGAATATCAGGGAAATGAAAAAAGGCTACTGATAAAATGTAGTAACTGTAGTTTTACTAACCTTACAAATAAGTGACAGAAGAATAATGATTATAATTAAGGAATATTTGAAATCTAATGGATGCAAATTATTCTCCAGAGACCACTAAGTTGTGTCTAGGCTATAAGATTTTCAAATTAATTTTTTGGTGAAAATTCACAAAAGACATTTAATCAGTGTTACCACATGCCAAAGTTGTTTTTTAATCACTTTTATCAGTGGGTAAGGGTCTTGGGAATAATAGATGCAAATTCAGGATGAAAATAACACATTCAGAATGAAAAATAATACAGACATGCTGAAAGTGAGAGCAATGAGTTCCTGAAAATTTGTTATGGATTATATTTTAAAGGTTATTCAGACATAAATTAGGACTTGGAGAAGATGAATTTTCTCATAAATTATATGACTGTATAATATGGGTGTGTTCAGTTTGTCCCTTTGTGTTGAGAGACAGGGGAGACAGGAAGGGGAAGCAGAGGGGGAGGGAGGTAGAAAGAGAGAGAGGAGACTGGTAAGGAGACATATACAGAGAGAAATATAGCTGGACATTAAGCATTTTCTGTGAACAGTAAGAGATAATTTGGAATTAGGAGCAAGGAAAGAAAATGTAGTATATATAGTTACCTTGAGTAACGTATGAGCTATAGGAAATAAAACAAAATTTAATGTTTTTGTTGCAGTTTGGGCTTTATTTATTTTCTTTCTGTGAAGATTTTCTCATTTCTGACAAGATGAAGAGAAACATACTCCATGTGGAATGGGTACAAGAGGCATTGCTTCCCCAAGGAGTTTAGAGTATCTTCCCTGAGGGTTCCAGGATCTCAAATGCACTCCTTAGAGAACTGTGTTGTGCTCCTAGTTCCTGGTAATAATGCTTATTAATAGCTTACATTTTTATTGAGCGCCTACTGTGGTATTAGAAATTTCAATGTCCATTGCAGTGCCTACATAAAATTTTGGGGAAATGGCTAGCTGGCTTTCCTTGAAAAAACTGTTGGTTTCCTTCTATATTGCATTGATAGCAGGGAACTGGGAAAAACAGACTATAAATAAATCAGTAAACGTTCCTTGTTTTAAACTGGGACTAGGATACTAATGAAATGGTAGAACTCTTCAGAGAATCAAGGAATTTATTAATTTATTCTAAATCTAAGCTCTCTGAGAAATAAACCAACATGAACTTTAATTACAAATGGCCAAGAACAAATAGATTATTTTTTAAACAAAGTGAGAATGAGCCTCAGCCTTCTCCTGTTCATTCTACCTGCAGAGATACGAGCACTGAGGAGCAAAATAGCCAGGTTTGTACAGAGGGGGTCACTCAAATCATTCTATTAATATAAATAAAACACCTGAGGAAAACCACATCAGTGGAAAGTCACAGTTGCAGACAGCTGTCTAAGTTATCCAAATGTTACAGGTAAAATGTACTTTGCTCAATAATTCACCATTAAAATGGAGCAAATAAGCCAACACATCAGTAGGAAATCTGAGCAAAGCTATAACAGAAAATGTCAGCTTTCTCTTTATGTATTTCTAAACAAAAGAAGTTGCAAGGAAAGAAGTCACAGGGCATAGTTTTATTGTTGAATTCTAGCTGGGCATCTATACATACCATCTTTAAAAACAGGCAGACGGATTGGCTGAAATGTAAGTATTTTTCTTACAAGTCAGATAAAGCAAGAAGAGCAGAAGAGCCCAAGGGAGTCTGATTTGATCTGTTGTTACTAAACAATACTGTTTCAGTTCCCAAGATTAAGCCAATTTACAAAATTACTGAAAGCCAAGTCCTTCCAACTTTTAATTAAGAGACCTGAAACAGGATGACTGGGAGAAGAATACTTCATTTTTTCAAGAAGTTGTGATGGAATGTGAAAGTATTGCACAGTTTCCTGGAACAGGTAAATTAAAGCAAGCATATATGTGACTGTTGTATTTTGTTAATATCCATCTAAAATTTAATTAAATATTTCAGGTTTATGAACTCAAGAAATATACTTTGCTGCTTGTAGATTGGGTAAAATAAAGGTATGCAAGTTTAGTTTTTGCTAAATAACTGGTGATTCTTGCAACAGATTATTCTAAATCAGCAGTTCAAGGATGGGATGGAGCAATCAACATTTTAATAAGCCCTTGAGTAATTCTAAAGGGGGTTGTCCCTAGACTACTTTTAAAGAACCATTTTATTATAGACATAATTCTTAGACTAAAGCTGTTTTTATTTTAACTTTATAAATGAGGAAGCGTTTGCTTTTCTCTTGCCATATTTCCAACACACAATCATCACATAATGATCAACATTTCATTTTAGATTTATTTATTATCCATTTTCCATTTATTAATCCAACAAATATATTTTGAGAATCTACTGTATTCCAGGAACAGTGATAGGCACTGAAAATTTTGTGATGAGCAAGAGAAGGGTAGTTACTATTGCATTTTCTAAGAGCAAAAGATAATTTAAAACTAGCAAGATAAAAATGATTAAAATATAATAAAATAACTAATATCATTTACATCTCTATTAGCAATCATAAGTAACATTGCTGTAGTAACGAGCAAGTAACTCTTGCTAGTAAGATTTAGACATTAAAAACAAAACTAATGAAATTAGCATCAAAATACCTAGTGCCTTTGAACAAATCTGAGAAACTATATGCAAAAATCTGTGGAGAAAACCATAAAATTCTAATGAAAGATTTTGCTGAAAACCCAAATAAGTGGGGATATATACCATGGCCATGACTAGGAAAGCTCAAAATGTCAATTTATATCAAATAGAAATACAGAAACATTGCATAAACTGTGATAACCTCCATGTTTTTGCAAGGGTAAATGAAGAAACTTGACATGAAGATTTAAAAATTTATGAAGGAATACAAAGCTTTGAATTTAGCCCAGATAATCTGAAGAAGAATAACAAAATGGTAAGAATGCTCTACCAAATGCAAATATTTATCACACAGTACAGTTATTAAATAGGGCTTTAGAATATCAAGATAGGACAAGAGTGAGATTTGGCACCATTTGCCGCACATAACAGCCACCACTTTTTAAAAATAAAGTTTTATTGGAACATAGCTATGCCCAATCATGAATGTATAGTTTATGGTTGCTTCCTTTTCTTTTTTTTTTTTTTTTAGAGCCCAATTATTGATTTCTTTTTTTTTAAATTTTTTTTCATACAGCAGGTTCTTGTTAGTTATCTATTTTATACATATTAGTGTATATATGTCAATCCCAATCTCCCAGTTCATCCCACCCCAACCCCCACTTTCCCCCCTTGGTGTCCATATGTTTGCTCTCTACATCTGTGTCTCTATTTCGGCCTTGCAAACTGGTTCATCTGTACCATTTTTCTAGATTCCATATGTATGTGTTAATATAGGATATTTGTTTTTATCTTTCTGACTTACTTCACTCTGTATGACAGTCTCTAGATCCACCCACATCTCTACTAATGACCCAATTTCATTCCTTTTTATGGCTGAGTAATATTCCATTGTATATATGTACCACATCTTTATCCATTCATCTTTCAACAGGCATTTATGTTGCTTCCATAACCTGGTTATTGTAAACAGTGCTGCAATGAACATTGGGGTGCATGTGTAATTTTGAATTATGGTTTTATCTGGGTATATGCCCAGTAGTGGGATTGATTGCTGGGTCATAGAGTAATTCTATTTTTAGTTTTTTTTTTGCTGTTGTTGTTGTTTTCGGTACGCGGGTCTCTCACTGTTGTGGCCTCTCCCATTGCAGAGCACAGGCTCTAGACACACAGGCTCAGCAGCCATGGCTCACGGGCCCAGCCACTCTGTGGCATGTGGGATCTTCCTGGACCGGGGCATGAACCTGTGTCCCCTGCATAAGCAGGTGGACTCTCAACCACTGTGTCACCAGGGAAGCCCTATTTTTAGTTTTTTAAGGAACTTCCCTACTGTTCTCCATAGTGGCTGTATCAATTTACACTCCCACCAACAGTGCAAGAGAGTTCCCTTTTCTCCACACCCTCTCCAGCATTTATTGTTTGTACATTTTCTGATGATGCCCATTCTAACAGGTGTGAGATGATATCTCATTGTAGTTTTGATTTGCATTTCTCTAATAATTAGTGATGTTGAGCAGCTTTTCATGTGCCTCTTGGACACCTGTATATGTTCATTGGAGAAATGTCTATTTAGGTCTTCTGCCCATTTTTGGAATTGGGTTGGTTGTTTTTTTAATATTGAGCTGTATGAGCTGTTTATATGTATTGGAGATTACTCCTTTGACCGTTGATCCATTAGCAAATATTTTCTCCTGTTCTGAGAGCTGTCTTTTCACCTTGTTTCTAGTTTCCTTTGTTGTGCAAACCTTCTAACACTCATTAGGTTCTATTTGTTTATTTTTGTTTTAATTTCCATTACTCTATGAGGTGGGTCAAAAAAGATCTTGCTGTGATTAATATCAAACAGTGTTCTTCATATGTTTCCCTTTAGGAGTTTTATAGTGTCCAGTCTTATATTTAGGTCTTTAATCCATTTTGAGTTTATTTTTGTGTATGGTATGAGGGTGTTCTAATTTCATTCTTTTCCATGTAGCTGTCCAGTTTTCCCAGCACCACTTATTGAAGAGACTGTCTTTTCTCTATTGTATATCTTTGTCTCCTTTGTCATAGATTAGTTGACCATAGGTACATGGGTTTATCTCTGGGCTTTCTATCCTCTTCCATTGATCTATATTTCTGTTTTTGTGCCAGTACCATATTGTCTTGAATACTGTATCTGTGTAGTATAGTCTGAAGTCAGGGAGCCTGATTCCTCCAACTCCATTTTTCTTTCTCAAGATTGCTTTGGCCATTTGGGGTCTTTTGTGTCTCCATACACATTTTAAAATATTTTGTTCTAGTTCTGTAAAAAATGCCTTTGGTAATTTGATAGGGATTGCCTTGAATCTGTAGATTGCTTTGGATAGTATAGTAATTTTCACAATATTGATTCTTCCAATCCAAGAACATGGTATATCTCTCCATCTGTTTGTATCATCTTTAATTTGTTTCATCAGTCATATAGTTTTTGCATACAGGTCTTTTATCTCCCTAGGGAGGTTATTCCTAGGTAGTTTATTCTTTTTGTTGAAGTGGTAAATAGGAGTGTTTCCTTAATTTCTCTTTCAGATTTTTCATCATTAGTGTATAGGAATGCAAGAGATTTCTGTGCATTTATTTTGTATCCTGCTGATTTACCAAATTCATTGTTAGCTCTAGTATTTTTCTGGTGGCAACTTTAGGATTCTCTATGTATATTATGTCATCTGCAAACAGTGAGACTTTTACTTCTTCTTTTCCAATTTGTATTCCCTTTATTTCTTTTTCTTCTCTGATTGCTGTGGGTATGACTTCCTAAACTATGTTGAATAATAGTGGTGAGAGTGGACATCCTTGTATTGTTCCTGATCTTAGAGGAAATGCTTTCAGTTTTTCACCATTGAGAATGATGTTTGCTGTGGGTTTTTCGTATATGGCCTTTATCATGTTGAGGTAGGTTTCCTCTATATCCACTTTCTTGAGAGGTTTCATCATAAATTTGTGTTGAATTTTGTCAAAAGCTTTTTCTGCATCTATTGAGATGATCATATGTTTTGTATTCTTTAATTTGTTCATGTGGTGTATCACATTGATTGATTTGCATATATTGAAGAATCCTTGCATGCCTGGGATAAATCCTGCTTGATCATGATGTATGATTCTTTTAATATGTTGCTGGATTCTGTTTGCTAGTATTTTGTTGAGGATTTTTGCATCTATATTCATCAGTGATACTGGCCTGTAATTTTCTATTTTTTTTAGTATCTTTGTCTCATTTTGGTATCAGGGTGATAGTGGCCTCATAGACTGAGTTTGTAGGTGTTCTTTCCTCTGCAATTTTTTGGAAGAGTTTAAGAAGGATAGGTGTTAGCTCTTCTCTAAATGTTTGATAGACTTCACCTGTGAAGCCATCTGGTCCTGGACTTTTGTTTGTTGGAAGATTCTTAATCACAGTTTCAATTTCATTTCTTGTGATTGGTCTGTTCATTTTTTCTATTTCTTCCTGGTTCAGTCATGGAGGGTAATATCTTTTGAAGAATTTGTCCATTTCTTCCAGGTTGTCCATTTAATTGGCATAGAGTTGCTTGTAGTAGTCTCTTATGATGCTTTATATTTCTGTGGTGTCCGTTTTTACTTCTCCTTTCTCATTTTTAATTTTTTTAATTTGAGTTCTCTCCATCTTTTTCTTGATGAGTCTGTCTAAAGACTCATCAATTTTGTTTATCTTCTCAAAGAACCAGCTTTTAGTTTTATTGATCTTTGCTATTGTTTTCTTTGTTTCTGTTTCCATCATTTCTGCTCTGTTATTTATGATTTTCCTTCTACTAAATTTCAGTTTTATTTTTTTCTTCTTCCTCTAGTTCCTTTAGGTGTAAGCTTAGATTTTTTGAGATTTTTCTTGTTTCTTGAGGTAGGATTGTATTGCTATAAACTTCCCTCTTAGAACTACCTTTGCTTCATCCCATATGTTTTGGATTGTCATGTCTTCATTGTCACTTGTCTCTAGGTATGTTTTTATTTCATCTTTGTTTTTTTTCAGTGATCTGTGGTTATTTAGTAATGTATTGTTTAGCCTCCATGTGTTTGTGTTTTTTACATTTGTTTCCTCTAATTTATTTCTAATCTTATAGTGTTGTGGTTGGAAAAGATGCTTGCTCTGATTTCAATTTTCTTAAATTTCCTGAGGCTTGATTTGTGACCCAAGATGTGATCTATCCTGGAGAATGTTCTGTGTGCATTTGAAAGGATACTGTAGTCTGCTGTTTTCAGATGGAATGTCCTATAAATACCAATGAAATCTATCTGGTCTATTGTGTCATTTAAAGCTTGTGTTTCCTTATTAATTATCTGTCTGGATGATCTGTCCATTGGTGTAAGTGACATGTTAAAGTCCTCCACTATTATTGTGTAACTGTTGACTTCCTCTTTTATAGCTGTTAGCATTTGCCTTATGTATTGAGGTGCTCCTATGTTGGGTGCATATATATTTGTAATTGTTATATCTTCTTCTTCGATAGATCTTTTGAGCATTATGTAGTGTTCTTCCTTGTCTCTTGTAACATTCTTTATGTTAAAGTCTACTTTATCTTATATGAATATTGCTACTCCAGCTTTATTTTGATTTCCATTTGCATGGAATATCTTTTTCCATCTCCTCACTTTCACTCTCTATGTGTTCTTAGGTCTGAAGTGGGTCTCTTGTAGACAGCATATATATGGGTCTTGTTTTTGTATTCCTTCAGCGAGCCTGTGTCTTTTGGTTAGAGCAGTTAGGCCATTCACATTTAAGGTAATTATCGATATGTATTTTCCTATTACCAGTTTCTTAGTTCTTTTGCATTTTTTTTTTTTTGTAGGTTCTTTACTTCTCTTGTGTCTCCCACTTAGAGAAGTTCCTTTACCTTTTGTTGTAAAGCTGGTTTGGTGATGCTGAATTCACTTAGCTTTTGCTTGTCTGTAAAGCTTTTGACTTCTCAATTGAATTTCAATGAGATCTTTGTTGGTTGTAGTGATCTGGGTTGTAGTTTCTTCCCTTTCATCACTTTAAATATATCATGCCACTCCCTTCTGGATTGCAGAGTTTCTGCTGAGAAATCAGTTGTTAACCTTAGAAGAATTCCCTTGTATGTTATTTGTCATTTTTCTCTTGTTGCTTTTAATAATTTTTCTTTGTCTTTAATTTTTGTCAGTTGATTACTATGTGTCTTGGTGTGTTTCTCCTTGGGTTTATCCTGCCTGGAACTTTCTGTGCTTCCTGAATTTGGGTGGCTATTTCCTTTCCCATGTTAGGGAAGTTTTCAACTATAATCTTCAAATAATTTCTCAGGCCCTTTCTCTCTCTCTTATTCTGGGACTCCTATAATGTGAAAGTTGGTGCATTTAATGTTGGTCCTAGTGGTCTCTCAGGCTGTCTTCACTTCTTTTCTTTCTTTTTTCTTCATTCTGTTCTGTGGCAGTGATTTCCACCATATGTCTTCCAGGTCACTTATTTGTTCTTCTGCCTCAGTTATTCTGCTATTGATTCCTTCTAGTGTATTTTTCATTTCAGTTATTGTATTTTTCATCTCTGTTTGTTTATTCTTTAATCATTCCAGGTATTTGTTAAACATTTCTTGCATCTTCTCGATCATTGCCTCCATTCTTTTTCCAATGTCTTGGATCATCTGCATTCTCATTATTCCGAATTCTTTTTCTGGAAGGTTGCCTATTTCCATTTCATTTAGTTGTTTTTCTGGGTTTTATCTTGTTCCTTCATCTGTTACATAGTCCTCTGCCTTTTCATTTTGTCTGTATTTCTGTGAATATGGTTTATGTTCCACATGCTGCAGGATTGTAGTTCTTCTTGCTTCTGCTCTGTTTATGGCTGCTTCTATACTGCCCCAGCTAATGAGAGAGTATATCACCTACAGTCTAAAATATTTCCTATCTGATCTTTGAAGAAAATGTTTGTCAATCCCTGAACTAGCAGAGTGAAGCAAACTAAAGAATCCAGAATCATGCATATATGAATGTTTGATGTATGATGAAGATATAACTACAGAGAAGTTAGAAAAAGATGGATCATTATGTCAGGACATAAACACAACCTCCCCACCACCCACACACAGAGGTGCACACACACACACACACACACACACAGCAATTCTGCAGGTTTTATAGAACTAATATTAAAGGGAAAAGTGATGTCCTTAGAAGATACTGAAGATACTTTGAAAGAACATCTTCATGATATCTGGGTAGCAATAGATTTCTTAAATGGCACTTTAGAAAGTCTGTGTATAAATGAAAAAGCAAGTAAACTTGACTACATTCAGGATATTAACTTCAGAAACATCATTTAGAAAGTGAAAAACAAGTCATGTGATGGGAGAAGATATTTGCTATGTATATAATTGGTGAAAGGGTTATATTCATAATATTTTTAGATTGAAATATATTAGTAAGAAAAAAATCAGATAAATCAATAGAAAAATTCACAGAAAAGAAGGAAGAAAGGCAGGCAAAAATGAAGGAAGGGAAGATGGAAGGGAGATTTCTTAAAAGGAATCCTTAAAAAGTCTTCAGAAAAGAAGAAATATAGATGGACAAATATTTCAAACTGGTGACAAATCTAATTAGTCACTGATGAAATCCAAAGTAAAACCACAAATTTATACACATTGCAAGTCCAAAAGACTAAAATTTAAAAATACATATTCTGAATATACCAAGTTGAGAAGAATTTGGAGCAATCAGAAATTACACTGGGAGTCGAAATATAAATAGTCCAGAAGAGTTGCATGTTGATTTTGAAAGCCAAAAATAACAATAACAAAAACAAACAAACATATTATTTTGTATAGTTGAGAATCCATATATTCTTCAATTCAACAAATCTACTTAAACATTTTTTTCTACAGAAACACGCTTATTTGAATTAAGATATATGTACAGGTAACTTCATGGTATCATGATAAATAAAACTGAAACAACTCAAGGTAAGATCAAGAATAAAATGAACAAATAATGATGCATTTATACAAGGGAATACCGTGAGCAACAAAAATTATGAATTATTTTTATAATAATAACTTAGATGAAATTGTAAATATAATGCTGAATGGAAGAAGACAGAAATAAAATTTATACATACTGGATAATTTCATTTCTATAAAATTTAAAAAGAGATGAAACTAAAGTGCAGAGTAATTGTATTGTTGCTTGCTTTTGCAAATTTGCTATACTGTATACTTGTATTTTATACACATTCTGTGTAATATATTTTACAGTGTAGAAAGTTTAGAAATTAAAATTAATAGCAGAAAAAATAGCAAAAGATATCACAGGTAATTTATGGAAGAGCAAATCTGAATGGCTGATAAAAATAGGAAAGAATACTCAACATCACTAATAATAAGAGAAGCTCAAATTAGAACTAGATATAGCTTTTCACACCTGTCAAGCCTGTAAGATTTAAAGTCTGATAAAATTTATTTTTTTTACCAGTGTTGAATGTAGCATGTGGAAAATATAGCTTTAAATAGCTATTGGGAGTGTAAATTGTTAAAACCACTTTGGGAAGAAATTTGACTCTACCTAATTAAAGTTTTTAGAATGTTCATTCTTTGGAATCCAGTCATTCTGCTTTTAGAAATCTACACTATGAAAAACTTTTTCACAGGTAGACAAGTTTACAGCTTCATGAATGTTCACTGCAGCACTCTTAGCAGTATGAGACAATGTACAAATAATGAAACCATATTTCAGCAGAAGTATAAAAAATAAATACATATTTATTTATTCAGCAGAAAAGTGTATCAGCTAAAATCAATAAACCAACTCCATGTACATCGATATAAATAAATTTCAGAAACCTAATGTGGAATAAAAATGACTTGCAGACTATTTATGGTATGATAGGCAAACTGATCTCTTCCAACAATATGGGAGGGAGATTAAATGCATAGTTATAGATAAGTAGTTTTATTTATTTTCCCAAATAAGTAAGTGGAGTATTGAGTTCATCAACTTAAAATGAGAAAGTGAAGACACTAGAGACATTTATTAGAAGAATAGGTATGAAATTATGAAATTGCCTTCTTGGAAAGTGGAAGAGTGAATTCCTCAGGGAAATTATCACTTTTTGCCAGGTGCTGCTGAGTTCCCATGTGAGGTTTATGGTACAATTTAAATGGAACCCAGTCAGAAGGGAACTGTGATTTTCACCAGTCACATCCAACTGCTGATATGAAGATGAAGAGAAGGTAAAATTTGTGCATAATTGGGGTTTAAGATTTTCCAAGCAAGGTGATAGTGTAGGTAGTGAGGTACAAGAGTAAAGAGTCTATGAACTGAATAAAATCTAATCTGGAAAGGAGAACAAATGAAAACATGAGGAGCTGGCAAATGGAACAATTGGAATTTTTGATTTAACAAAAGATTTTTGCTTTGATTGTGCTGATGTAAAGGAGCAGAAAACATACCATATTTGGTAAAAGAGTTACATGTATGAAGTTGGGATTTCAGAAATGATGTGGTAATTGAGAGTGAAAATGTTTAGGCCATGAGAGGTAACTAAAGTGGAATTAAGAAAGAGATTACTGGAAGTGCAAATGCCAAAATACTAGGAGGCCAGGGAATTGGAGGCCAGGGAATTTACATTAATGTAAATTTAGACCCTGTCAAGAATAATGCCAAAAATAGTGATATGAGAGAAGACGGTAAGCTAGATGAAAGAATTAGGAGAATTCAAGAATGAAGAGGAGTGAGAAATGTTAGTATATGTCAGCATGAAAGAGAACTAGGAGATAGTAAAGCCTAATGGCCTCACTTGAAAGAATCTTTGGTTTTTGAGACATAACAAATGGTCTGGAGGCTAAAATGAAATACAGGGAGATATACCACCTTCAGGCCTTATAATACATGGAGTATTGGAAGAAAAACAATGACAGCTTCCTCTTTGAGGGCCGCATTGGCTGTCACATCTTCAACAAAATAAGGTGAAAACAGGAGACTTGAGAGAAGAGTTTGAAGTGCATAGATGGTAGGAGCTGCTAATAAAAGATGTGGTACAAAGGGAACAAAGGTTTGGAGGTAGGGGGAATATGAAAATTGGGTCACTGTAGGGAATGAATACAGCTGTATGGGAATGACTTTCAGTGGTGAGTGATTTCTTAGAGGTTTAGACTTTGGCTGCTGACAGGAGATACACAGATATATGATAGGATTGTCTTGAATATTCGATAGAAAAGATGAATCATCAGTCCAAATTAAGGCTTCCCTCATGTGTTCTTTTTGTTCTATTAATATTAATATTGTACCAAAGCTTAAGATACAAAAACATTTAGTATACTTACAAAATAAAGTTGATGGAATTGGAATACTTTTTATGTCACTTAACATAATTTAATATATGTAAGCAAGTAGAAACAAATTATTAAATGCTAATCTTCAATCTACTCTGTTTTATGTTGGAACACTCAAATTTACATAATTAATCTATTTATTAAACTATTGATTTTAGTTTCATTTTTGCTACGAAAACTGAAATTTAAAAAAAATGTTATTTTATTGTGGTAGAATGCTTAACATTAAATCTACTCTCTTAACAAACTTTTAAGTATACAATACAGTATTGTTAACTGTGGACAGAATGTTGCACAGCAGATCTCTAGAACTTATTCATCTTGCATAAATAAAACTTTATACTCTTTGAACAACTCCCCATATATCACTGCCCTCAGCCCCTGGCAGCCACCAACCTACACCCTGCTTCTATGAATCTATTTTAGATATACAAATAGAATCATGCAATATTTGTTCTTTGGTAACTGGCTTATTTCATTTAGCATAATGTTTTCTAGGTGCATCCAGGATCAAGGTAGTTGCATATGGCATGATGTCCTTTTAAAAATTTAAAGTTTAAAATTGTTTGGCAATGGCTGAGGAAGTTTGCAATTCCCCCAAGACAATATATATATATATATATATATATATATATATATATATATATATTTTTTTTTTTTTTGTGCGGTCTGCGGGCATCTCACTGCTGTGACCTCTCCCATCGCGGAGCAACAGGCTCCGGATGCGCAGGCTCAGCGGCCATGGCTCACGGGTGCAGCCGCTCCACGGCATGTGGGATCTTCTCGGACCGGGGCACGAACCCGTGTCCCCTGCATTGGCAGGCGGACTCTCAACCACTGTGCCACCAGGGAAGCCCCCCAAGACAACATATTGATTTGCAAAGGACATTATCTTAAAGTCAGATAGACTGAGAATGTACTGCATGTTCTTCCATCTAACAGTGATATGCTCTTTTCAAAATTACTAAATCTAGTTTTTTGTTACTGAAATGAGAACAATATAATTGTTAGGATTAAATGAGTCGTATAGAATCCCTGGTCCTATTTGGTGAACAGGATGTTAGTCCCTCTAAATTTCCTGAAAGTTAAACAGGTGGTATCTAATTAGGGTAGTATAAAGAGACTAGACCTTAAGCTTATTTAAAGTGAGGAGCAGGATTGTATTACTGAATGCAATCTCCACTTTATTTTGACCAGAAAGATAGATAGACAGATAGATAGATGATAGATAGATTGATAGATATATTCACTTTGAAAATACATTATATGTTCAGTTTCTACTTAGTAAACTATGAAATCTCTCAGCTAAGGAAAAGATTAAAGGAAAACAAAACAATAACTAGGAGAAAATGTTATTCTTCTAGCAGTATGTAAAGAATTCCTTTTAGTGAAATAAGATCCTATCCACTTTGATGGGAAAATTCTCAAATAAGCATGCTTGAGTTAGAAGCTGACCTGTATGTGGATTTACCTGCTTTAGATATAGGAGGATGGCAGAGAGAGGAGTGTTATTAATTCACACAGAGTCAGAAGGTAAAAGGAGATTGAGACTGCACTCATTATATGTCAAAGGCTTGGGATTTGTAGTGTGACCTTTCTCTTGGTCCTTAAAACTCTCCAAGAAAGTTACAAACTCATAAAACATTGGTGTAAGAAGGCATTTTTTTGTTAGTTTTTTTGAGTAAAGTAGGGAAGGGTGAGTATGTGGCCGAAGAGAGTCAGAACCTCTTTTTTTTTTTCTAGAGTACAGAAAGAGTCTGGAAGAGAGAAATTGATGAAGGTCTGAAGTATTAGGAGGGAGGCTATAAATTAAGATAAATTTGTCCAGACCTTAGAGGGCCAGAGGTTCCATCTAATAATGGGATGACAGGAGTACAGTAATTCCCTATTTCTGTCTCTAAGCAGAAATTTCTTTGAGAGATTGCACTGTATTTTCTTCTACTCAACTGTCTTTAGGAGGACTCTCATAGTTCTTTTTTACTTCAGTTAGTGATTATAAACAGTAAATTTCCCCTAGGCATACTGTCTCCACTACAGCATTAATTAACCTGTGCAACTAGTCTTTGGGGACTCAGTGAGGTTTTAAATTCCCTTAAATGTGTTTCTTATAACAAGACAATGTCTTACAACCCCTCCTAATTCACTTGTACAGATCACTTGCCCCTGGGAGTAGCTATTTATTCAATAATTTTTTAATTCACAAAAGGTTCTTATAAGTTTTTTCTTATGAAGTGCATAAAACACAAACAAAGCTACATTCTGATTAAGTTCATAGGACACTAGGGAGGTGATATGACTAAAAATAACACATGTAGATCATGCTTTACCATCAAAAAATTTGTGTTCATATGCTTTATCTTATTTTGCAACAATCTTGTTAATTAGTCACACATATATTTTTAATCTTTATTTTACAAGTGAGAAGACAGAGTTTCAAAAGGTAATGGGCTTGCCCAATATCACTACTGAGAACTGAGTGGAAACATGACTCCAATAAACTATTTCCAAAGCCAAGGTTCTGGATACAATACAATGAGTTCTCTCTCTTCAGTCATGTATAAACTGCAGTGGTCATTTATCTTAACTGGGCAGATTTAATCTACCTCTTTCCTTACTTTTCTTTTTTGAGAAATAATTAAGTATAGAAATAATACCTAAGCATGAATCTTTTTTATTTTTATGCCATTTTAGGTTAAAAACCATATAATGATCTGGTCCTAAGTTGCCCATTTGAGGAAGATAAGAGGAGGTAAACAAAAGACAGGTTCTAAAATAAATTTTAAATGTGGGTACTTGACTTTTGGTTATTTTGAATAGCAATAAATTTTCAAAGGAAAGTTTGGCCATGAACAAAATAGTGTTTGATTTATAGACAAAAATCCTAGAGTAAAACAGAATATAAATATATGTACCAGGAGTTCAAAAGGAATAGCATTGTCCAGCCTCCATTTGGCCAAACATGTATTTTTTTTTAATTTATTTTTCTATTAGGCTATAGAAAATCAATATTGTAAATTTTGTTAAAAACATATTGTTAATCTTTTATCTTCTATTAGGAGCAAGTTCTTTGAAGTCACTCTAGTAAGATGTAAACCATCTCTGAATACCTAGCTGTAAAACTGGATATGAAATATTAATATCGACAATTATTCTTATTTTAAACTGCAGACAATAATATTATCTACCTTATAATATTATGGTGAGTCATGAGTTAATGGACATGAAGTGGTTAGCAGTGAATGTGACTTGGCTTGTGTTCGACAAGTACTCCTTCTCTTCCTCCTCCACCTCTCTTTCCTTTTCCTTCTCTTTCACCAAAAATAATTTATATTGAGCTATTTTCCCCTTGTGTTCAGGACTATAATTAAAAAGGACTTCTTAGCTCTGAGTTCTTCTTTAGCCAAATAGCTTTCTGAAAATAATCTTCAGAGAAAGAAAGTATAACTTATTATCTCAGTGTCTGTTTATCACTGAATTTACATATTTTTAAATCAACGTTTTTTGCTATTGAGTTGCATGAGTTTTTTATATATTTTGGATATTATTTCATTATCAGATATATTATTTGCAAATATTTCTTCCCATTCAGTAGGTTACTTTTTCACTTTGTTGACTATTTCCTTTGCTGTGCAGAAGCTTTTTAGTTTGATTTAGTTCCATTTGTTTATTTTTGTTTTTTTTTTTTTTGGCTTTGTTTTGGAAGTCAGGTCCAAAAGATCATCCCCAAGACTTACATCAAGAACTTGTCACTTCTTTTCTTGGATTTTCATGGTTTCAGGATTTATGTTCAAATCTTTAACTTCTTTTGAGTTAAGTTTTGTGTGTGGTGTAAGACAGTGATCCAGTTTCATTCTTTTGCATGTGATTGTCCAGTTTCTCCAACATCATTTATTGAAGAGACTTTTCTTTCCTTATTGTGTATTCTTGGCTCTTTTGTCATAAATTAAATGATTACAAATATGTGGGTTTATTTATAGACTCTTTACTATGTTCCACTGATCTATGTACCTTTTTCTATATCAATACCATGCTCTTTTGATTGAGTTCAGATGCGGTAGTAAAATGACAGTTAAGCAAAAGTTTTAATCTGTGTGAATGGGCTATAATAAGATAAGATGAAGTTAAGTGTTGTATAAGTTTCAAAACTGCAGAGAAAGAGGCCCTGGATAAAAAGGTGCTCCCAGGAGAAGGGGCATGTCAAAAGAATGTTATGAGAATCAAGATAAATTTGCCAAAGTGAGCCCTGCTGAAATGTCTTCTCCCACATGCATCGGACACATAAGATATTTTAAAGTTCCTCTAAGTATCAGATTGCAAATGATTAAAGGTTACCATTTCATATGTATTTTATTATTCATTAACTCAGTAAAATATGATACCAATTTTCAGAGTTTACATAATCTCTTCTCCTTCCTTCCATGGACACCTTGCAACCTTGAATATACTGGCCAAGTATTTTAAAGTCCAAACTTTATAATTTCTGAACATATATTCCCTAATAATTCAGGCTTATATGTCCGTAATAACTAAGATGAAAAACTTAGAAAATGTTCTTTCTTTGAATATTCACATGGTGGTGAGAAAAAGCTGTCATCTACCCAATTTCTCATGTTTAAAGAGAAGAAAGATGATTCTACTGTTTTTTTTTATTTATTTAGCAAATTGTTTTTAATCTTGAAATAATGCACATATAGAAAAGTGCACAAAGTTGATTTATCAAAAATTCAATATTCAAAGTCAGTGACCTTGTTCAAAATAGAGTATTCCCAACACTCCAAGAAGACCCCTTGATTCTCCCTCCTAATCACAAAGCCTCCTTCTTCCCCATAATTCACCACCTTGCTACTTTTATGGCAACATACCTTTGATTTTTTATAGTTTTAACAACAAGGCAAGTCTGCCTAAAAACTATCCAGATAGATATAGATATAGATACATACACACACATATATAAATGTAGACAGAGGAAGTATAATTTTTACTTCTTGGATTATTTTATTATCTCAATAGTTGTAAGACTGACCAATGTAGTTGTATCTAGCTGTAGTTCATTTGTTTTTATTGCTAGATAATATTTCTTGTATAAACATCCCACAAGTTTTTCACTTATTGCACTATTGATAGGTAATGTTGTCATTCTTTTTAAGTTGTTTGTTATTATTGTTTTTGTAAATATGCACACATTTTGTAAGAATACACCTAGGAATTAATATCATTTTTTAATGTTGGCCATTGTGCTCAGTGTTTAGTGGTATATTATTGTGGTTTAAATTTTTATTTTTCTAATTATTATTAAAGTTGAGAACTTCATAGGACAGTTGGAAACAGGTTTTTTTTGTAAAATGTCTATTCAAGTCATTTGGACCCTTTTTGGGGTTTGTCTCTTATTTTTAATAATAAATTATATAATTTAATTCAAGTCCTTTGCCTAACATTTGTTTTACAAACAAATATTCCCAAGTTCACAAATGCTTTGCTAATTTTTAGCAAATATTTTAAAATGTTAAATTAAAAAAATTACTCCTGTTGGGCTAAGATTTTAGATTAAATCCAACTCTAATCAGTTTGGAGAGAATTGCACCTTTATAATATTGAATCATCCAAAAAATAAATAAACCACAATAAGTTTGTGTATTAATCTTTTCAACTATTAGTTTATGTCATGCTACTCTTTCTTGAGTCTTAAATATTGATAAAATCATGGAAATGGCCAGACTAAATCACCAGCATTAACTGATTAACAAAGGCATAGTTTGATTTACTAACCATATAGAAATCCAATAATTCAGTCTCTACTATGCCATTATTTATAAATTAATACAACTTTTGTTTGTTTGTTTGTTTTTGTTTGTTTGTTTTGTGGTACTCGGGCCTCTCACTGTTGTGGCCTCTCCCATTGCAGAGCACAGGCTCCGGACGTGCTGGCTCAGCAGCCATGGCTCAAGGGCCTAGCCGCTCTGCGGCATGTGGGATCTTCCTGGACCGGGGCACGAACCCATGTCTCCTGCATCGGCAGGTGGACTCTCAACCACTGTGCTACCAGGGAAGCCCTAAATTAATATAACTTTTGCTCAAATAATCTCTATGAACCAAAAATCTGATACATATTGTATTTAAGTATGCCATCCATATGGCCTAAAAAATAATATGTGCCCCTTACAAATAATTTTGGCTCTTCAGTCAATAAGTTAGCCAATGATATAGCTTCATTATTTACCAAAGGAAAGAAATTTTCTCATTAAAATTAAATTTTCTTTTGCAAAACTTTACATTTAAGAAGTGTTGTTACATAATACTTTATATACTCTTTGGTACAAAAAATTTAAAAATTGGCAATAGAAGTAGAAAAGTTATCTGAAATTAAATAGTATGCAACATGATTTGCAAGATTTTTTAAAAATTTATTTTATTTAACAAGAAAGATATTCGTATCTGAGTTGTTTTGCAAATATGGTTCATACCTTTGAAAATGAAATTCTCAGAATTTTAATACACTTTAGATAAAAGAAATCTGTATTATTTCAAGTGAATAGTTATTTATTATACACTGAACAAAACACTTCCAGGAGCACTGTGAAGAAAGTAGAGAGGTAAAACACAAAGGTCTGCTGTAATAGGCTTTTGCTGAAATGACAGAAATTAAGTAATTTCAGAAAATGTAATAAGGAGTTTCCCTCGTGTGATATAAATTACTTGTAATTTCTCAATCAGCTTTTTTCTTTCATCATTTACTATTCTGACCAAATGTTAACAAGTAAAGCTTATGGCCATAGAGTTGGGTCATACTTTTCTCTAGAACTGTACTCTAAAGCAGAAAATTATAAAGTTAAACATCTCTCACTATTAAATGTTTCAGTTCTAAAAATGACATTAAATTAATAATTAATTAATCCTTAATTAACAATAATGTTATTGCTTTCATATAATTTAGAAAGCCATTTGGAAATATTATATAGATGGAGTTAGATCTCTAAAAAACTGATGACTGTCTCTCTAGTTATGTCTTAGAACTGATTCTAATGATATAATAAAAGATGTGATCAAATATTTATGCTAAGTAATAATTATGACAATGAAATATATTATAGTAAATATTAGTGATACTCCATATGTCAATTATATGTCAACATACTCTTGATTAGTCTATTATCTAGAAAATCTAACCAAGTACTAGAATTTTGTGTAGTTTTTAAGTTTATGTTTTCAAAGATAATTTATATATGAAATGCTTATGATATAATTTTAAAAATAAAATAATGAAAAAATGCATATACATGCATACATTACTATACTACAGTGTGTGTGTTAGTGAGATGTGTGCATGCATGTACGTATGTACATTTGTGTGTGATATGAGAGACAGAGAGAGAGAAAGCTGTCAAAAATTAAGCATAGTATACTTATTCCTTTGGAGTTTATTAAGGGGTGCCACTTGGATTCAGTAACCACAATATCAGCTCACCCTTTTTGTGGAAAAGAAAACCTAAAAAGGTATGATAAAAAAATTAATTATAAACATAGGTGATGACAGCAGTGACAGATGATTGGTTTTACTTTCTTTGGTTGAACATCCTGTGATGTACAGGAGAACGAATAAGGACATTAGATCAGTTTAAATAAGTCTTTTCTCCAGTTTGTTGGCTTGACATGGATGTATGGGTTTCTTGTGGGTTAACTGAATACCTCAGAAAGTGTTTGTTTGAACAACGCTAGAAGCTTTGCCTTAGCTCAGAAACCCCAGCAACAAAGGTTATGGAGTGTGGCCCTAGGCAAAGGTATTGAGAATAGTTAGAGGAGGTCAAGTAGATCACCCACGTCAGAGAAAAGTGCCATTCAGAAGGCCCTTTCATGGCTCTCTGAAGGATTAGATGTTCTTTTCACATGTTGGTATTCATTTCTGAGCCCTTCTTTAAGTTCTGACACAAGAAGAGGTTCCCAGCTCACCTTTGTAACTCTCTGGCAGCAGTCGTGGAATCCATACTTTTTCTCAAGAAGTACTACTTATTTTGAAACGAACAGTATTTAGAAACCAAGATTAAGATGCAAGGATGCTGGGTATCTTAGTCTTTTAAGGCTGCTATAACAAAAATATCAAAAATATCATAGACCGGGTGGCTTAAAAAAAGACATAAATTTATTTATCACAGTTCTGAAACCTGGGAAGTACAAGATCAAGGTGCCAAAAGAATCTGTGTCTGGTAAGGGTCTGCTTCATTGTTCATAGACGGCGATATCCTCACTGTAACCTCACATGGTGGAAGGGTCAAAGTGGCTCTCAGCGGCCTGTTTTAAAGGGCATTAATCCTATTCATGAGGACTCTACCCTTATGACCTAATCACCTCTTAAAGGGCCCACTTCCACAAACCATTGTACTGGGATTAGATTTCAATGTACAAAATTTGGAGTACACAAACTGTGTACAATACTAGGCATGCTCATTTGTTATCATTATGTCTTGGTCTTTTCAGCAGACAAATCTAGGACTTATATCTATATAGAGATATACATATATAATATATATTAACTATATATTATGTATATGATAAAATTTGATATTTTATATAATGTATATAGTTTGGAGTTTGAAGTTTCAGTGCAAACTCATAATTTAATTATAAATTTATACTGAAATCTCAAATTCCATCCCAATACCAAAAGGCTCTTCCCTTGTAATTCTCCCATTACACTTTTTTTTTTTTTTTTTCGTGGTACGTGGGCCTCTCACTGCTGTGGCCTCTCCCATCACGGAGCACAGGCTCCGGACGCGCAGGCCCAGTGGCCACGGCCCACGGGCCCAGCCGCTCTGGGGCATGTGGGATCCTCCCGGACCGGGGCACGAACCAGCATCCCCCGCATCGGCAGGCGGACCCTCAACCACCACGCCACCTGGGAAGCCCCTCCCATTACACTTTTGGGTCTCTTTTTCCCACATTGAGAATTCTGGCTGCCAAGATACCAATGTATTTACTCAATACCACAATATATACAAAACAGTTATAAAATTAATATATGTATACATACTTTTAAATTATTAAAACTACTAAATAATGTTCAATAATTTCTTTGTAGTTCTTTCAAATTTTTATAGGCAGTATATATATTCACTTGGATTAGTGAAAATTATTTGGATTAGCTCTACTTTCCCCTATCAGTGGATTTGTTGTTAATTTGGGACAGACATACCTCAGAGATATTGCAGATAGAGTTCCAGACTACTGCAACAAATGAAAGTTTCAATAAAGCAAGTCACCCAAATTTTTTGGTTTCCCAGTGCATAAAAAAAGTTATGTTTACACAATACTGTAGTCTATTGTGTGCAATAACATTATGTCTAAAAAAAATGCACATACCTTAATTAAAATATCTTACTGCTAAAAAGTGCTAACCATCATCTGAGTCTTCAGGGAGTCGTAATATTTTTGCTGGAGGAGGGTCTTGCTTTGATGCTGATGACTGCTGACTGATCAGCGTGGTGGTTGCTGAAGTTGGGGTGGTTGTGGCAATTTCTTAAAATTAGACTGAAGGTTGCCACATTGATTGATCCTTCCTTTCATGAAGGACTTTTCTGTAGCATGCAAAGCTGTTTGATAGCATTTTACCCACAGTTGAACTTTTTTCAGAATTGGACTCATCTCTTCAAACCCTGTCGCTCCTTTATCAACTAAATGTATGTAATATTCTCAATCCTGTTGTCATTTCAACAATCTTCATGGAATCTTCACCGGGAGCAATTTCCATCTCAAGAAATCACTTTATTTTCTCATGCATATGAAGCAATTTCTCATTCCTTCAATTTTTTCATTAGATTGCAGCTCTTCACTCACACACCTTCAGGCTTTATTTTTTATCTTAGCTCTCTTGCTATTTCCACCACATCGGCAGTTACTTTCTCCACTTAAGTCTTGAACCCCTCCAAGTCATTCATGAGGTTTGGTATCAACTTCTGCACAACTCATTTTGATGTTTATATTTTGACCTCTTCCCATGAATCACAAATGTTCTTAATGGGATCTAGGATGGTGAACCCTTACCATTCAATTTACTTTGCCCAGATCTATTAGATAAGTCACTATCTATGGCAACTATAGCCTTACAAAATGTAATCCTTAAAAACAAAACTTTGAAACTGGACATTACTCTTGATCCATGGGCTACAGAATGGATTTTGTGTTAGCAGGCATGAAAGCAACATGAATCTTATACATCTCCATCAGAACTCTTGGATGACCAGGTGCATTGGCAATGAGCAGTACTATTTTGAAAGGAATCTTTTTTTTTTTTTTTTTTTCTGAATAGTAGGTCTCCACAGTGGGCTTAAACTATTCAGTAAACCATGTTGTGAACAGATGTGCTGTCATCCAGGCTTTGGTGTTCTATTTACAGAGCACAGGCAGAGTAAATTTAGCATAATTCTTAAGGGACCTAGGATTTTCTGGATGGTAAAAGAGCATTGGCTTCAACTTTAAGTCATCAGCTGCTTTAGCCCCTAAAAAGAGAGTTACCCTGTTCTGTGAACGTTTGAAGACAGGCATTGACTTCTCTTCTCTAGCTATGAACTTCTTAGATGGCATCTTCTTCCAATATAAGTCTGCTTTGTCTGTATTGGAAATCTGTTGTTTAGTGGAGCCACCTTCATTAATTATTTTAGCTAGATCTTCTGAACAACTTGCTGCAGCTTCTACATCAGCACTTGCTGGCTCACATTGCACCTTTATATTATGAAGATGTCTTCTTTCCTTAAACTTCATGAACCAACATCTGCTAGCTTCAAACTTTTCTTGTGCAACTTCCTCATCTCCCGCAGCCTTCACAGAATTAAAGAGAGAGCCTTACTCTGGATTCACCTTTGGCTTAAAGAAATGTTGTGATGGGTTTGATCTTACATCCAGACCACTGAAACTTCTCCATATCAGTAATAAGGCTGTTTCCCTTTCTTATCATGCATGTATGTACATTGGATTAGCACTTTTAATTTTATTCAAGAATTTTTCTTTTGCATTCACAACTTGGCTAACTGGCACAAGAGGCCTAGCTTTTGTCCTATCTCAACTTTCTGCATGCCTTCCTCACTAAGCTTAATCAATTCTAACTTTGTAGTACTTTTTGACCTTTTTCATCCAGTTCCCCCTCCCCACACCTTCTGTTTCTGGTAACCACAAATCAGATTTCTTTTTCTATGAGTTTGTATTGTTTGTTATTTGTTTTGAAGTATAATTGACCAACAATACTATCTTAGTTCCTGTTACACAACATAGTGATTTTTTTTCTATACAGTTTCTAAATGATCACCAAGATAAGTCTAGTTATGATATGTTACCACAAAGATTTTACTTAGTTCTTGACTATATTTTCCACACTGTATATTTTATACCTGTGACTCATTTATTTTGCAATTGGAAGTTTATACCTCTTAATCTCCCTAACTACTTCTTTCCTCTCTCCCACCCTCTGGTAACCACATGTTTGTTCTCTGTATCTATAATTATGTTTCTGTTTTGTTATGTTTCTTCATATCTTTTGTTGTTTAGATTTCACAGACATATGTTTTCTACTACTTTAGGTAAACACCTAAAAGGGTGATTGCTGGATTCTATGGTAAAAGTATGTTTAGTTTTGTAAGAAAATGTTAAAACATTGTCCATAGTAGATGTACCATTTTGTATTCCTACCAGCAATGGATGAGCATTCCTATTCTTCTTCACATTGGTTTCTTACTTAGCAATATATTCTGAGAATAACTACATAACAGCTTTTAGAGATTTTTTTTCTATTAATTTAAACAGGTTCATAATATGTCATTATATGCATGTACCATAGTTTATGTTTATCTAATCTAGTGCTTGCATACATTTGTGTGTTTGTGTGTGTCCTGAATGGCTACTTCACAAAGTAGGTAAACCTAAAGCCAGGAAGTAGACAAGTGAAGATATTTATCTTGATGTAGGATGAACCTGTTCACACACTCAAATGCTACCTGAATCATGAAGTGATCCTAAGGAAGAGTTTGCATATTTCCACTGTGCTCTGACTCTCCACTGCATCTTCTCCTATTAGAATATCTATGAGATGTGATTGTTATTGCTTATTCCATTTCAGTCTCCACCAGCACTTTTTACTCTAAGTAACATAATTTTCTATGCGTGGTTGAACATTGATATTTCTGTAGCTAATTAAGTTTCACTGAAATTATGTTATTTTTCATTTTTAGTTGTTGGTGGCAGAGGCTTTGATCCTTATATTGATTTATAGTGCTTAACTGATGGCAAACAATCTACTGGACTGCCCTGGTTTGCACATAATGCATTATCTCTGTGATTTGGGACCCTTAGCCCTTATGTTGATTGTTTTCTTCCTTTAATTTTTTGTTTCCCTCTTTTTCCTAAGTGAATGGAAGATCATCTATAATTTTAACCAGAAAATCTTTTCAATTATATTTGTGTTGCCTGTTTCCTTACATATAAATCTATCTTTATAAACTGTTAAAGGTGATTGGAGAGGTAGCTTAAATCCTTACCTTTTCTACTTCTTTCAAACAGGTTTAATTTGGTTTGGTTTATCCTAATTGTTGCTGTTGTTTTGTGTGTTGGGCTAAAGGAACCTATGTGCACAGTAGACATAGCTTTGAAGTTAAATAATATGGAAAACAATAAATAATGCTATTTGTATTTACAGTATATTGGGCAGAGTTGGATACCAAAATATATGAAGTCTTCTTTCCTTCCTGCCTACTTTCTTTTTGTTTTTTTTCATATATTTATTCTTTAAGTGCTTATTACTCAAACATATACTATGTACAAGGTACTGTGTAAGATGTCTTAACTAAGTGATTCTTATATGTATTTTGAACACCCATGTTAGATCATATTTTCAACATTGAATGAAAGAATGTTGCAGTGTTCTGTTTCTTAGCTGGATTTTAACTAACAGCATAGCAAGTCATATTTTAATAACTATCTCAATGCATTTACAAACTTTGAAAGTACAATGGAATTTTTATTTGACACTATAATGTAGAAAAGTATATGAATTATTAGTCTAATTTTTTTATATACCTCTCACAAAATATGGAAATTTTACTTCAGAGGAAAGTTACTATATATGAAAATATATTTCCTCTGATCAAGTTTAGTGAATCAAGCCCAAGGCTGCTTGCTTCAATTTTCATTTATTTTCCTTATGTTGTCATTCATAGCAAGAAAGAAAAAAAAAACTATAAGCAAAGGAGCATTAAATAAAAAAAAAAAACATTTCACTGAAAATATGTGCTTGAAAAGGATTATGTGATCTACAACTTGGGATTCTGCATGTTATCACATGGCTAAGCTCCAAAGTCTCTAAGTGACTTTTTCACTAAATGCATATAGATATATAAAGTCTTTAAAGAAAATAAAGAATACTGCACTGAGTCAGAAAAATAGTTAAGTGAGGCTTGAATATTCTCCTTCTTACCGGGACAGTAAGACATTTTTTGCTGAAATGTGATCAGTTTTCCTCCAGGGAAAATCACTTTAAATTGTCAAAGGTTTACCACCAAAACTAATTAGTTACTTCATGAATTTATTTACCAAAGACATGCATTTAACACCCAGGATGTGCAGAACTCGGAGTTAATTAATGTAGTTGGTGTATAGTAGGTCTCCCTTGGCAAAAACAAGTGTAGGAAATTGTCTGTCAATTGCCTATACCTGCAGTATATCGTCCCAGTACAGTGGTGATAATGATGGCAGTAGAGGATATTCGTTTGCAACAGTGAGAGAAAAATCATAAAAATCCTTAGAAATTTTATAAGACAAAAGGATAGTGTAATGTAACATATTGAACTTTGGATAAGTAGACAAAAGGATAGTGTAATGTAGCATATTGAACTTTGGATAAGTAACCAGATTGAATTGGGTTTAACACCTTGCTTTTTAAATTACTGTGTACCCTTGGGCCATCTATATAACTTCTCCCAGCTTAACTTCCTTTGTATGTAACAAAGAAATAAGCACCTTTATATTCCAAAATGAATTAGACAATGAAGATTAGAGATTCTGACATTTCTTTTGATTCAACTCTGGTAACACTGGTGCCACTGTTCATGGTTATCGTCACTAACCTCAGCCACCTCACTTTTGTCTATTCTCATTGACATTCATGAGCCTTTCCTACTTTTATTCAAGTCCCTTTTATTTTTATAATATTCATTCATAGCCCATCATATATATGTGTATATATATATATATATATATATATATATATATATATACATATATATATGTTAAATCATCAACAATTAGGACAAACCAAACCAAACCATATAAATACATATGAAAACATCTCACATTTTAATTTATTGTTCATTCTTACATTATTTGTATCTATAACCTCTCTTCGTTTAAAATTTAAAACCAGTAAAATGACCACGGCTCAAGGTAATTATATCAAACCTAATTACCCTTGTTGTGTACTTGTGCCTAACTATCCAACTGAAGGCATCAAAAATATAATTTAATCTTCAAAATGATTCCCACCATCACCATCACTATCATGACCTACTGACACAACTTGAGCACCAATCTAAAACTCTAATTCTTTTTCTTTTCATACAATAGTCTCAAAAGCACTCTTAATTTTGAGCACTTTGATTTTAATTATTCTTTTATTTAGAACATACCTTTCAATTTAGTCAATTTGTGAATATTCTTATATAATTTTAATTTACAACAATCAAAACACTCTACAGGTACTCTAACACTGTAGGTATATATCTGACAATATTTCTTGCTTACCTTCAATGTGCTATGTATGGTGCACATTTGGCTGCACAGAAGAGGAAAGGTTTCTGCTGTTTCTTAAATAGACTTTTAACCGTCTCTTTGTTTATCCAACTCACTTGCAGCCACACACACTCCCAGAGGTTCCCATACCACCAAATTTTATGGTTTAGGAGGACTAGGTGGTACATATTTGGTTGGTGCTCTACAGCATAATTGCCTGCTTTGCAGTCATTCTCCTTGGTTCTGTTTTGTTCTTTACCTTTTGTTCATCCTCCTTCCAGTCTTCAACGCTGCTTTGTGGTATCTCCTCTCCAATTCTACATTTCATTGTAGATTTATGTTTTAAAAAGTAATTGTTTTACTGTTGTGCTGGAGGGGTTTTAAAGAGACTAGAAGTTGGTGCAGGTGTTTAATCTACCAGCTCTATCTGTATGCACTATTTGTTACACTATTTTTTTTGGCGGTACGTGGGCCTCTCACTGTTGTGGCCTCTCCCGCTGCAGAGCACAGGCTCTGGATGTGCAGGCTCAGTGGCCATGGCTCCACAGCATGTGGGATCCTCCAGGACCCGGGCATGAACCCGTGTCCCCTGCATTAGCAGGCAGACTCTCAACCACTGCGCCACCAGGGAAGCCCTGTTACACTATTTTTAATAACAAATTTCATTAACCATAAAATAATAGGCCAAAAAATAAAATTTTATTTCTAATTTTGATCTTTTTTTAAATTGAGGTATAGTTAATTTACAATGTTTTGTTAGTTTCAAGTGTACAGCAAAGTGTACATATATATAAATATATATTCTTTTTTAGATTCTTTTCCATTACAGGCTTTTATAAGATATTGAGTATAGTTCCTTGTGCTATACAGTATGTCCTTGTTGCTTACCTATTTTATTTATGTAGTATGTATGTGTTAATCCCAAACTCTTAATTTATTTCTCTCCCACCTTTAGTAACCATAAGTTTGTTTCTTATGTCTGTGAGTCTATTTCTGTTTTTTAAAAAATCCATTTGTATTATTATTTTAGATTCTACAAATAAGTGATATCATATGATATTTGCCTTTTTCTGTCTTACTAACTTCATTTACTATAATAATATCTAGGTCCATCCATGTTGCTGCAAATCACATTATTTCATTATTTTTTATGGCTGAGTAATATTCCATTGTATAAATATACCACAATTTCTTTATCCATTAATCTGTCAATGGATATTTAGGTTGCTTCCATGTCTTGGCTGTTGTAAATAGTGCTGCTATGAACATTAAGGTGCATGTATCTTTTTGAATTAGTGTTTTCTCTGGATATATGCCCAGGAGTGGGACTGCAGAATCATATGGTAACTCAGGACTTCCCTGGCAGTCTAGTGGTTAAGATTCTGCTTCCACTGCAGGGGCCGCAGGTTTGATCCCTGGTTGGGAAACTAAGATCCTATATGCCATGTGGCACAGCAAAAAAAGAAATAAGTGAAAAATTAAAAATAAAGATAAGTTCAAGATCAGAAAAAAAAGAATCATGTGGTAACTCTATTTTCAGTTTTTTAAGGAACCTCCATACTGTTCTCCATAGTGGCTGCAACAATTTACATTTCTACCAATAGTGCAGGAAGGTTCCTTTTTCTCCACACCCTCTCCAGCATTTATTATTTGTAGAGTTTTTGATGATGGCCATTCTTGACTGCTGTGTGGTGATATCTCATTGTAGTTTTGATTTGCATTTCTCTAATAATTAGCAACATTGAGCATATTTTCATGTGCCTGTTAGCCATCTGTATGTCTTTTTTGGAGAAATGTCTATTTAGGTCATCTGTCCAATTTTTGATTGGGTTGTTTGTTTTGTTGATATTGAGTTGTATGAGCTGTTTTTATATTTTAGAAATTAATCCAGTGTTTGCAAATATTTTCTCCCAATCTATAGTTTGTATTTTTGTTTTGTTTATGATTTCCTTTGCTGTGCAAAAGCTTTTAATTAGTCCCATTTGTTTTTTATTGTTTTTTTGTTTGTTTTTACTTTTTATTTTATATTGGAATATAGTTGATTAACATTGTTGTGTTAGTTTCATGTGTACAGCAACATGATTCAGTTATACATATACATGTATCTATTTTTTTTCAAATTATTTTCCCATTTATGTTGTTGCATAATATTGAACAGAGTTCCCTGTGCTATACAATAGGTCCCTGTTGTTTATTCATTTTAAATATAGTGGAGTGTACAAGTCAATCCCAAACTCCCTAACTATCCCTTCCCCCCAGCCTTTGCCCCTGGTAACCATAAGTTCATTCTCTGAATCTGTGAGTCTGTTTCTGTTTTGTAAATAAGTTCATTTGTATCATTTTATTTTTTAGATTCATCATATAAGTGATATTTTTGTTTTTTATTTCCATTACTCTAGGAGATGAATCCAAAAAAAATACTGCTGCAATTTATGTCAAAGAGTATTCTGCCTGTGTTTTCCTCTAGGTGTTTTATAGTATCTGGTCTTACACTTAGGTCTTTAATCCATTTTGAGTTTATTTTTGTATATGGTATTAGACTAATCTCATTCTTTTACAAGTAGCTGTCCAGTTTTCCCAGCACCAGTTATTGAAGAGACTGTCTTTTCATGACTGCATATTCTTGCTTCCTTTGTTGTAGATTAATTGAACATAAGCATGTGAGTTTATTTCTGGACTTTCTATCCTGTTCCACTGATCTATGTTTCTGTTTTTGTGCCACTACCATACTGTTTTGATTACTGTTGCTTTGTAGTATCATCTGAAGTCTTGGAATACCCATTATTCTGAAGGTCGAAAACTAATCTTCATTATTCATAGAAAAGTCTTATTAATTTAGAGTTTCCTAAGTCAGTTGGAAAGGTAATTACAATTCCTGTTTTCTTTCTGGTCTTTGGTACATGAAGATATCTGCTAATAATCACAATTTCAAGAATTCTCTAAACATGGAAACTACTAACGCCAGATTTCTGGCACTATTAACTGCACAGAAAAGTGGTATACTACCCTATATGCAACTATATGCCTAAAAGTCTATATAAGACTTACAGTCTACTGCTTTCATGTCATGCTTAGATGGAATGGGGATATCAGTAGAAATCCTGCACCATTTACCAATTTCCTGAACTTGTTACTCTGCAAACTAATCACAGAATCTATTTGATTTCAGATTCCATTGTCTATTGGGGTTTCTAATTAGTTTACTGTTTCTTATTCCCCTAGCCCAGATATTTTTATTTACCTAAGAAGAGAAAGGAGAAGGAATTAATAATACTGAGCCTTCCCTTAACATATAATTTTTGTAATCTATTATTTAGATTAAAAGCCATGATTAAACACAATTTATTCCAACTGTTCTGCCTCCTTTTTACGAGTCTCCAAGATGAAGATTAATTTAAATAGAGGACAGTCTATAAAAATATATATAATCTAAATATATAATATATATGATATAAACATTATACATAATATATTGTATATACTACAAATATACATTTTTATATATAATATAAATATATATGTAATATATATTTAATCAAAAATGTATAGATAACTACATTTAAGCTTCACTTGCCATACCTAAAAAATTTACATACTATATTAATATACAATTGATATAAATTTATGTGAAATAATTTTTAAATTTAAAATAACATCACTGGCAATGTTATATCATTATTTTTATTTTCTATTACTATAATTTAATAAATAATCTTAGTATGCAAATTGTATACATGATTCTTGTCAAACTCTCCAAGCGTTTTATTAGCATAAATTTCTAGATGTAAAATTACTGTAATAAAAGTGAAGAATATATAATTTTCTTCTTGATGTGGCAAAATGATTTCAAGGCATGTCTAACTAATTTACAATATAAACAGTTTAATAGGGTTACTTTTTTTTACAACTTCCTCACAAAAACTTGTGAGAATAAGGAAGATAACCTCATAAATTTGAGTACTTTCCTTACTTCAGAAATACGCTGTTCACTGTGATAGAAACAAATTAGACATAGTAATTGGAAGCTGAAAAATACAAAACTCACTGAAATAATTGTCCACATCAGTGAAGCATAATGCAAACCAAGATCAGAACAGGCTACTCTGATCACAATATAATAAACAAGCAAACAAATAAATGTAGGTATGTTATTCTTTGGATATTTGCTCATGAGATTTAGTAATAAGGACAGATTTTGGCATGGGCTGCCTATAGACTGAATTTGGTAAATGTGGTTCAGTGTGTCTGATCTAACTGATATTCAAGAAGCTTAATCTTTTCCACTGTAACAATATAATAATGACAGAAGAGCTTTAATAGCTCTGAGTCTATCTTATTACTCTTAGTTTTCATCAGTCCAATAATTAAAGATGATAGATCCCAGGACAACAATGTCAAAAATTAAATACAGGGGAATTGATTCCTAAGTATGAGTGTAAAGTGGTATGGTCTTATTATGGTATAACCACAAAATCTGGACTCAAGACTAGTAATACAAATACCTTAGAAAAAATCTATATTATGTGCCAAGCATTGTTTTAAGTGCTTTACATGTGATTAATACTTTTAATTTTCAAGATAGCCCTATTAGGTATGTGTAATTATTATATTTATTTTATAGATGATGAAAGTAGGCAGAGTTAAGTAACTTGCCTAAATTCAAAAGGCTGTTGAAAATCCGAAAAGCCTAGATTATCTGCTCAAAGCAGTCCTTTATAGTGACTCATTGTAATGATGTTGATAAAATATATCATTGAGCACCAAACAGTTTTATCTATAATTTCCCAGTCAGATTAGCACATGTATTTCTCACTAGAATAATGATTACATTTTCTAGTAATATTTATTGACATTGTCATATTGGCATACAGGTCTGCAAAAATATCTATCTGGGCAGCCTGTACCTTCACAAGCATATGTGGCTTTAACAAGCGACATTCATCTTTCTAGGGAACTGAGTTAGGACTAGAGGAAATTTCTATCATATGAGTTGTGGAGTTCATCTGAGGTCAGCACTATGCAATTTTAATTTAAATCCTCAACTATTCATAGAAAGAAAACAATGACTGTGAAGAAACAGTTAGGAAAATTTACTAGATTTTAAAAAATATGTATAAACACTAGTACTGTTATTCAGCTTAACTCCGTTTATAAAAATAAGCTATAATTTATTCATTTTGTATGTTGTAAGTTGTCCTTAGCCAATCCAAATTAAAGCATATTTAACTAGTCCCTAAAAATAGGAGAATCTGTAGGGACTGTAGGTAAGGATGGAAGAAGGTTGCCTCCATGTAAATCTGTATAAACTTGAGATGGTGTATTTGGTCAACACTTGTCCATAGAGTTACCAGTTCCTAAAATAAGAAAAAAATTTAGTCCAGACATAATTTGTGAGAGTGGTTGAGAAATATAAAATATCAGACTAAACAAAAATAGGACTAATTCTTTTATGAAAACATGGTGAAATTCTCCCCCATTGGTCAACTTCTACTAATAAGTAGAGGATCCTCCAGGGAAGCTAATGATAGAGAACCATTTAAAAATAGTATTACACTTTTTAATTATATTTTATATTATAAATATAAATAAATATTATTTACTTATATAAAATATATATTATATTTATAATATTCAGATATTACAGTATCTCTGAATACTGAGTAAGTCATTCTTCAGGGTATCCAGAAGATCTTTTTATATTTTTCTTTTTTGCTATAGAAAAGGCTGAAGATGGATAAAGAAGTTGCAAATCATCTGGCTCTGGGTACCCTTGGGCTTTACCAATGATTAGGAAATAGGTGAAGAAGAAAGGTAAAGTACTTAGGTCTGTTCTCCTGAGAGACCCTAGACATCTAATTAGACCCTAGACTTTCCAGAGAAATCCAACAAAAATAAGACAGTTGTCCTTAAAATGTAGAGCTGACTTCATACAATATCTGAAACTGTTGAAAATAACCACTATTTGGAATAACTACTATTCCAAATTCTCCTTGGCATGAGTAATGTAGAAAGTGATCAAACAAGTAACTAACAAGATTGTTTGTTTTTCCTGGCCATGCCAAGGTTAAAGGTCTGACTTGAAGAGACAATGATCAAGGCAGGCCAGGTATATGTAGCTTCAGAAGTATAGCTGTGGGACACCCCTGTGCCTTGAGAAGAACTCTCTCTGCTTAGTCTAAGCTACCACACAATTGTCCTTCCTATGTATACTCTTCCATATGTCTTTCTTCTCAGCTTTAATTTCAAATAAAATGTTTACAAGTTTGATTAATTTAATTTCAAATAAAATATTTAATTTGCAGATTTAATTTCAAATAAAATGGTTACAAATATATAATTGAGTGTGAAAGACAAAATTTCTCAAGTTTTGATATTGTGAAATGTCACAAGAAAATATTAAAACAACCATGCACTTTGCAGAGAGAATCATTTTTTGGCTTTTAGAAGACTAATCCTATAACTTGATGAGAACTTTTGGCAACCATATCACACCACTGTCATAATTCAAAAGTATACTCTATTAAAACTACTTAAAAAAAGAATGGGCCCTAACACTAGTAATGTTATTTGCTATATTTCACATTCATAATTATTTACTAATATAAGAAAAAATTCCTAAGCATTTATCCCTATACAAGTTTGAACATTTAAGTTTTTTTTTTTTAATTTGCATTTCCTGTTAAGCAAAAACTAATATAAGTGTCCTGTATTACCAGACCCTGTGCAATGAAATTTAGAAACCTCTCCTAACTAAATCCATACAACACTCTCACATGGTAGATATTATTACCCTCATGTTACAGTTGAAGAAAATGAAACACAGAGAGCAATGTTCCAAGGTTCAAAGGGTAATAGTGGGCAAAATCATCATGCTACGTTACATTAATCTAAGTTGAAAGGATTTGTTTAAAATCACTATGATTTAATTATTCTGTTTAGTAGTATATGTAGTAAACTACATAGTATAAAGTCCTTACACATAAAAGATTACCCCGTAATAATTTATTTTTACTTTATTTGATGCAACAATTGTCTTGACAAATGTTATGCTATATACCTTATATTTATTTCAAATAAAATGTCAGATGTTGGGGAGAAAATGACTTTT
Organism: Monodon monoceros; assembly: GCF_005190385.1. Taxonomy (NCBI): domain Eukaryota; kingdom Metazoa; phylum Chordata; class Mammalia; order Artiodactyla; family Monodontidae; genus Monodon; species Monodon monoceros. Next base: position 34,732,820 of record NW_021703784.1, read on the forward strand.
AGATTAGCGATCAAGTATAGATTTTAAATAAAGTCAGGTTAAGGCATTTTTTGCTTGATAAAACCTTGCAATGTGGTATAATTAACATAATTTCTTATTATGGTTTCATTTCAATGTTTTCATGACATGTAAATAGTTTAGCTATCACTCTATGCGGATGCTCATGAATTATTGATCTAATCTCTGTTTAACCCAAATCACTGTGCTCCACTATTTCCTTAAATGGCACTTATTATGTAAAAATACAAAGAACTCCATTATTCATGAATTAGAGTGATGCTTTCAAAATATACCAACATTTTAAAAATAAATTTGAGCAATGTTCAGTTGCATGAGTATTATTTAAATTCTAAAATTATATATTAGTCATATTTATTTAACATATTTTGTAGGTTAAAACAACACAATAACTACAGAACAAGAGAAGATTTGACTACTGAATTAAATAAATAATACTCAGGTTATCAGGCATAAATTTCTCAGACCTCACTTCCAGTTCATCTGTATATAAACATCTAAGGTAGAATGCAATGGATTAGTGTCATGGAGATTACTATTCTTTAAAGCAAAATACGCAAATGTTAAAATTGGACTCCTGTAAAATGTTAACTTTGACCCTGTGCCATAAATCTATTTTGGGAAGGCAAAAATTGTTTTTCTTGTAAACTTTTGTTCCACTTGAAGTCTTCAAAAATATTCAAGGACAAAAATGTTTTTCTTTAATTTAAAAGGCTACCTATTTTTATATGCATGTGAAATGCTTCACTGCAGCTTTTCTGTCTAATTCAATCCCTCAGTATGCTGCAAAGTCAGTTTGAAAATCTTTCTTTCTTCATATGACACTGAAGGTTGTTTTCAAACAAAATCTCCTGAAAAGAAAACTAAATATCCACAAGAGAAAAGCACTGATTCGTTGGTTGGATAAGAAACAAGTGTGATATACTGTTCTGTCTTCTTATTTAGATGCAAAAAAGATGAATATGTGATGTTTCTTTTCCTTTTAGAGCAATGCCATGTATTATCAACGAATGCCGTCATGTGTATTGCTGCTCAAAAACACATTTTGGTGAGGGATTCGACGTTTCCTGCTATTTATTGATGTGACAAAAATAACTTCTAGATAATAACTCAGTTGAGAGAGTCAGGAAGGATTCTGTTTGAGCCTTTGATTTGAAAAACCTAAAATGATGAAAACAGAGAAGAGGAGGATGAGGATCCACATAGTTGTAGACAAAAGAAGGAGGAAAGCATGTAAGGAGAGAGGAACAGAATACGCTCTATAGCTGGCTCTCTCTTTTTAAGGAAGAAGAATGCTATTGCCTTTATGAACACACTCTTTAAGGAACTATTTTTTATTAAGTGCCTATTATCCAACATGTGACTTATACAAATTATCATGTTTAATCCTTGTAACAAAAATGTGTTTATCACACAGAAACATTGCCAATCAAAAATTAAGTAATTTGCTCCAGTTTATGGACTCTAAATGCAAACATGCTTCCTAAACTCAATATTTTTCCATTCTATTAGTCACTCTACTTTTAGGTCCTGTGTTTTCTGAGATATAAGCTGCATTTACTTATTCTTCAGTCTTGTGTTCGCATATTAAAATTTGTGGCTCTCACATAGTCTATCAAGACTCAGCTCAAATGCCATAATGTCAATGAAACATTCCCTGATCCTTCTGGACTGAAAGAATTCTTTTACTTCTGAACTCAGTTCTCAGTTAACATCTTTATTGCACTGTACCTTGTACTACAGTTGATTTTGCAAATAACTCTACTAAATTATAACTTATTTGAGGGCTGTACTCTTGTCTCTCATTTCTAAATTCTCTACATCCCTACAGGTGTCAGATACACAATAATTAATAACTGACTCATTCTAGAATGAAAGGATAAAAGAGTTGACAATGGGATGAATAAACCAGTTAACTAATTGTCCTTCAAATAGTTGATCTGATCACAAAGTTTTTAACTTTAAAATTCAAAGATTGTATTTTGTACCAAATTCCAGATTTTCAAGATTTACTAATAGCTTTAGTTTTTCATAGAATGTGCATATTTGAATAAAATATTTCCCTAATACTGTCAAATATTTTTCACCATACCTCATCATCTAATAATAAAATTGCTTATATTTGTTAGTATTAAATGAGAATCATAATCTCAATGGAAAATTTGTGAATGGTAAGCAAAAGGGACAATTTGCCTTTAGGTTGACATTTTCATACAGACTCACTATTTATATTGGTTTAAATTGTTATATACAGAGACAGTAATAATAATAATAATAAATAATAAAATTACTGGAGTTGTCAAGTAACATTAATACAAACATGTAAATGTTTCAACTCAATTTAATTTGGAAACTTTTGTATTCTTATCAATAACATGGAAATAGTGTCTGCCTCAGTTCCACAGATTTTAGGTGCTTATGTATAAAATGTATTCATTATGACATACGTTAAAAATTATATAACTATAATGAATAAATTTTTAGTTTATAAGGATATGATATTTCACTATATGAAAACAAAGAGAAAGTTTATTACTTATTAAATCAACTTTTCCTCTCTGTTTGCCTCCACAGAATATAAGAATTTTGTCTCTGGGCATGTGAGAGACACTGATGGGGAAGGAAACTTTTTTGAAATAAAGGTAGCAGTTTTGCATGAAGTAAGGGAAGAATAGGTTAACAATAATAACAACCCATGATGAAAAAAATAAACACCGCATCATCTACTAATTTCTGACACTGCTGTAGGTAACAGAGAAATACAATTCTATGTAACACTATTTTAATCCTGGAGAGCATACTGAATGTAAGGCTGAGTTACTAGTAACAATTATTTATATTAAGTTAAATAAAATAAAGATATACATAATGCTACTGGAGCACAAGAAAGGAATAATTAACTCCACTTGTGGGTGCAACAAAAGCATTGAGAAAACTTAGGGAAAGTTTCATGAATATGGATGGCATGCCTGTGAAGAATCAATGCGAAGAATCAACTTAAAGAATCACCCTGAAGAATTGGTAAGAATTTTTCAGTCAGCCAATTAGGGAAAGGACATTTCAAATTCAGGAGGAAATAAGAGAAAAATCAAGAAGGCATGAAAGTACATTGTGTGTTGGAAATGACACCATTTTACACCTAGAAGATGTTCTTCTGCAAAATTCCATTATATTTGGTTTTACAAATACTGATTTATCAACTAGGAAATATGGGGTCCTGAGACAGGAGAATGGCAAGTGATTTTGCATTTTAAGTATCTTTCAAATATTTTAAGAAGAGAAATTCTGAAATGTTATACTAATGAAGAAATAGTAAATTAATTGAACAAAGTCAAAATATGTCAAATGTCATTATTATTATATTAAGTGAGCTGTCAGTGACTTTACATAAATTATAATACTAGGTATTAATTAGGATTGTCATAAAATGACTCTAAATCACTGTCTACTTAACCCTCTTACCTACTAGTAGCCAGAGAAAAAGAACAGTTTACAAAAGAAGAACAAATATTAGAACTGTAACAGCTTACTTGTTAAAAGACAATGTAAGTCAGAAGGTAATGTATTGACATCTTTAAAATAGTGAGAGAAAGGAAAAAACTCAACTTAAAATTTTGTACACAACTAAATTATCTTATGAAATTTAGCTTACAAGAATTGAACACATTTTAAGAACAACAAAAACTAAGAAAATCCATTGGCTGCAGACAGATATAAACTAAAACAAAATGAAACAAAAGCACTTCAAACTTTAAGGAAGATTATTAAGCAGATGAAAAATAAAATAGATGAAAGATGGATATTCAGGTCTACACAAAAGAATGAAGAGTGATGAACGGGCAAGAATGTGAGTAAATATAGAATATTTTCTCATTTTTAATGCAAATGTAGTAATGTCTGTTGAGTTTATATATATATATATGTGTGTGTGTGTGTGTGTGTGTGTGTGTGTACAAACTTGGTATAATAATGGTACAAAGGATGGAAATAAGAAACTTTATCTATACACTTGCAGGATTTTCACATTATAAATGAAGTGGTATAATATTTAAATGTTGACTTTTAAAGTAAACAAGTATGGTATAAATTGTAAAGAAATGCCTAATAAAAATTTAGAGCTAATAAAGCAATAGTACTTATAAAATATAATCATAATAATTAAATAAAAGAATACTGAAAGAGGAGGAAAACAGAAACAAATTGACTGCCTGTCATGCTCTGAAATGTTGAGAGAAGGTGTACATATTGAGACCTTTCTCCTAGGAATGAGGGAGAGGAGTAGAATGTGCATCTAATGTCTCAGTTCATCTAATGGCCCCCTCTACCTAAAAGGGGAGGGTGGTTTATGGTGGCCAGCAGGGCTCTGTGATATTGAGGATGGCTCACAACCTGAAACTTCTTCTCCAGAAGGGAGGGAGAGCAATGGTGTGTGCACATCCACAGAAAACATTTGAGGGCTCCCAGAATCTTTAGTCATAATGACTGATGAAGGTATTTCCCTGTCAAAATCCATCCTTAAAGATTGGAGGTTGTGTCTTTTATGTAAGTATTTACATGATTATATAAGCAAAGAAAGGTATAAATTAATTCTCTAAATTTTTACCTTATGAAATTAAAGAGAACATTAAACCCATGTTAAGAAGAAGCAAGAAAATATTAAAGATAAATGAAATCAATAAATAGAAAGCTAATGAGCAATACAAAAAATGAAATCAAAAGCTGCTGGGTTTTTTTTGAAAAACACTAAGAAAATTCATAAACCTTAAGCCAGACTCATCAAGGAAAAAAGAGAGACAAATTACTGATCAGAAATAAAATGAAGAGGAGACATCATTACATACCTTGCAGAAATTAAAAACACAATAAGGGCATATTTTAAACAACTTAATTTTTATCACCATGGATTAGGTTAGCCTGTTTTCAAACATTGTATATTGAATTAAGTAACATGCACATTTTGTATTCAGCTTATTTTGCTCTGATATTATGTCTAAGTTGTTCATAAATGTTGTTGGGTATATAAGCAGCTTCCTTCCTTTTATGGTACAATAGCATTCCATTGTATCTATATACCGCAATTTGTTTATTCATTCTCTTGTTGGTGAACATATGAAGTGTTTTCAGCTATTACTCACAGACAGAAAGAGAGAAAGGGCTGCTATAAGCATGTTGTTTTCTCATTATCTTCAGGTGTAAACTTCTAGCCTGAGTTTTAGTTAAGCATGTGGCCCCTCAAGTTAGAGACTACATTTCCAGTGTCCTTTTTAGTTAAATACTGCAATTGTGATTAAGTGCCAAACAACAGACACAAGCAGAAGAAATGTAGGCATCTTTTGGATAATAGTTTTATGAAGAATCTGCTTACTCTTTACTTATTATCTCTTCCTTCAGTTTGAAACACTGACAAAATTCTGGTGATCTAGCTCTAACCATCTGGGTTCTAGAAGAACAAGATAGAAAGAGCCTAAGTCTCTGACTGCCCACAAGGAGGGCATCCTCCTATGCCCAGGCCTTGGAAACATTGCATCTGGATTTTTACATAAGAAAAAAAAAACAAAACTTCTTTCTTGAGGCTCTGTATTTTGTAGTCTCTTTGTTATATCAGCTTGGTCTATATTCTAACCAACACAATATATTTTTCCTTATTTATACCTGTGATGAAAATATACATAGTAGAATGTTTCCTTGACTTTACTGGAAGAATAATCTGGAATCATTATTTAAAAGAAGATTCTTACGGTCCTCCCAGGATATTCTAAGTTAGACCTAGAGTGGGACTGAAATATTTCAGATGAATTTTAAGCACAAAGTTTAGAGATCAAGTTTTTAGACAATTTTTTCTAGTATTTTATTTTAACACCTGAACCAATTATTGATTTTTTTCATGAAAAACATATAATGTCTAAAAATGTTTATGTGTTTTGGCATCTAAAAATGCCAATGTGTTTTGGCATCACTTTTTAATAAAAGGAGACAAACTTATTATAAGACATTAAGCATGTGGTATAAATATGTGATCACCTTATGTTAGGAGGTTTTCTGTTTTGTTTTGTTTGCGGTACACGGGCCTCCCACTGTTGTGGCCTCTCGCATTGCGGAGCACAGGCTCCGGACGCGCAAGCTCAGCGGCCATGGCTCACGGGCCCAGCCGCTCCGCGGCATGTGGGATTTTCCTGGACCGGGGCACGAACCCGTGTCCCCTGCATCAGCAGGCGGACTCTCAACCACTGCGCCACCAGGGAAGCCCTAGGAGGTTTTTAAAAAGGTATACCCTATAATAGGATGACTTATATGTTAAGGTACATATAGAGAAGAGAATGCTATGTATTTCCAGAGATAAGCAGATACGTACCATCTTTCAGCAGAAAATGCCATTGAGAGTAAATAATCTTGTAGAGTTGCAAAGTCAACAGCACAAATTCAATTTTTTACACAAAAGTTTCACTTAAGTCTTGTCATTCTGGTATTTTAATTATCACACTAACCACGGCATCCATTTCAAACAATATTAATATTTTCCTCATCATTCAAGTCACAAAAATTTCATTGGGGGCTTTCCTGGTGGCGCAGTGGTTGAGAGTCCACCTGCCGATGCAGGGAACACGGACTCGTGCCCCAGTCCGGGAAGATTCCACATGCTGCGGAGCGGCTGGGCCCGTGAGCCATGGTCGCTGAGCCTGTGCATCCGGAGCCTGTGCTCCGCAATGCGAGAGGCCACGACAGTGCCCACGTACCGAAAAAAAAAAAAAAAATTTCATTTATTTTGTTTTGCATAATTGTGGTATGCTAAGATTTTCAAAAATATTTCTTATAAATTAAGGAGAACACAAAAGCTTTACAGAACATCCAAATATCATGGAAATAATCTCTTTTCTAAGATACTGTTTTTTGAGTTCTTATGGGCTGAACTGTATCCCCTGAAAATCATACCTTGAAACCTTTCCTTCTGATGACCCAGAATGTGACTCAATTTAAAGATAAGGCATTTAAAGAGAAATTAAATTAAAATAAAGTTATTAGAGTGGTTCAAATGGAATATGACTGTTGTCTTATAAGAGGAGATTAGGAAACAGACAACATACAGAGTCATATGTGAAGATACCAGAAGAAGATAACCATCTACAAAACCAGGAGAAAGGTCTTAGAAGAAATCAACCATGCCAACACACTGATCTCAGAGTTCTAGCTTCCAAAATTATGAAGAAAACAAATTTCTTTTAAGCTGCTTGGTCTGTTGTACTTTGTTATAGCAACATTAAGTAATACGTGAGCCTAAGGAAAATATTTTCAACATCAAATATCTGATTACATTGCTTGGCATCTTCTTGGTTTCCTTCTGCTTTTTGCTTTCAGCCTATATACATATACGAGGGATATCTTATTTCCACAAATGAAAGGTGAATAATTTTCCATATTTTAATTTCCTTAAACTTGCAGAAAAGATCATGTTTCAACTACTCAAAGTTTTGGTTCTAAAGGTTCAAAAGAACATAAATAGTTGAGAGCTAGCATTATAGTGCCACCCTATTTGATTCAAATCTATCTTTGGCACTCATACTTCTTGACTTTAGACTTTGGCTTTTTTCATCTTTAACATAGCAGTAATAATAGCACCTACCTTAAAATGTTCCAATAAGGATTAAATGAGATAGTAAATATATGGCATGTAGAGCTATGTATGAAAATAGTCCAAGTAACCATATGATTTATTGTCAAACCAGGATCCTTTTGAGAATGATAAAGGGTGCTTCTCATAATTATGCCAGTACATAGTCATAAATTGTTATTATCTGGAAAAAGGTAAACATAGGAAACACAGATGAATATTTATTGTTTTTATTATTAATAACTAATAAGTAAGAATGTTCAAATGGATATAGTTAATGTAGCTGTAGTTCCTGGCATAAATACAGGTCTCATTCACTTCTAATTAATTTAATGACTCCTGTCACACTTTTTGTAGCATGACCATGTTCATTTCAAGCTTTCAGTAGAGTAGGTATTATGGGGTGTCTTTCCTGAGTATATCCTCTCTAAAAGCTCAAATCATGTTTGTACTGAATGATATACTCACATGAAGCACAAATGAGACATAGCCATATGTTTAAGGATAGAAGTCTGATCCCCAGTACATGATCAGAGACTTAGGAGATTTCTCTCTCTCTTAAGGAAGGGAAATGAGATATAAAATTATTCTGCAGTGGTTATTGGGCCTATAAGGATGTGTTGACTCAGGGTTGGTTTGCAAGATCAGCCTTGTATACACAGAGGGGGTGATCCATTAGTGCTTGTGTCATAGGTTGTTTTCTCATGCCTGACAATTAGTCTCATTTTATTTGAGTGGTTTATCTTGTGTGATTTGCTTGTCTTTCAACCAAGGAATTCCTAAACCATTCAGATTAAAACTATTTTAACAATAAGCAACTGTAACTATCATATACTATGAATAAGCATGCTATAAAAGGAATTTCAATATTTCAACACAGGTAGGCTTTTAACTACTACAACATATAAGGCCAGTTGTACATAAGACAATGGCAATAAACTCTCAGTAGACCAAGGGGTTTTTTGTTTGTTTCTTTTTGATATGCTACTTTAAAATTTTACTTATTCCCACACAAAGCTTCCCAACTAAAAAACAACAACAAAAATGTCTTTGGCAGGTTTTCCAACTAAATGTAAGAAATAATGCATCTTAAAATATTTTTTGGATGTTCACAAAGGCATGATAAATGCACAAAGAATTAACAATTCACCTTACTCTCTATTCATTACATTAACAGCTTGAGGATAAGAAAAGATTCAAGCTCATAAATGCTGTGCCTCAATGTTTAGACAATCTATACTTGCCAGAACTGACATAAATGTAGATAAATATGATTTTTTGACAGATGTGGATTTGCTTCAGAAATTATCTGTCAGGAGGTTGGAATAGGTGAGGTTAAAAAAATACTTACTCTTAAAACAACCATCCATATCAAAATTAGACTGCATCAGTCTCAATTTCAGTGTCTGAAAAAATGAACCTATAAGACCTTTTCTATATCTGCAAGTAATAACCACACAATTTAATCTCCCTTAAGTAGCCTTACTCTTATTTTTTTTCATAGGCATAGAATGTGTCTGCTTAGAAATTGCAATCTTAGGCCTCAGAAAAACAGTATTTCATGCTGTGAGGTTTTTATTTTATGTGACTTCATTTGACATGCTCCCTACAATTCAGATCTAGGAAAATAGTTTCAGAAAAAGAAACAGTTCATTTGGGAAACAGCTTAGCTCTTACAGGATATCCTTAAAAGAATTACCTTTAGCTTCAAATATCTGTATGTTAATAATCAACTATTACCTTTATATTGTACTGTTTTTTTATTAATTTTTAAAACCCAAAGGACATGTAATCATGTAGTTTATATTGTGTGCACCTGTATGTTATGGAAAACTAGGCACAGGTGACTTCTAATAAAAAGTGTGGATGATAACGTGAATGATAATATAGGAAAATTGATCCAAGGATTTTTGCTGCCCCAAAACTTAATTTGTTTCTTCTGAGTTCATCTTGATACTTCTCTAAAACACCACCTATTTTGGTGAAGAGACATGACGATTGAGGGATGATGCTATTGGGCATCTTGCTCATCTTTCATTCCTCTTTTTCAAACTGCTAGTAACTAATTTAGTAATGCTGTATTTAGGCAGTTTCAGTACAGGGAGGGGGTGTTTACACTAGCTTCCTACTTTTCCACTCTTCCCGTTTCCCATAATTGGTGTTAGATTGAATGACTCCATTTACAGTTAGATGAAAATATAAACTTCAGATATATTTTAAATTTTTAAAAGGCTTCAATAAGAACAGCAACTTTTCAGGAGTCCTAAAGTTCTCTGAAATCTATTATTTCTTTTACTATTTAAAAAGTCAATGTGAATACATAAAACCCAGCTCAGGTGGCAACACCTGTATATTTTCCCAAAAACCCTGTCTCACTTTTACAACCCTTTGACGCATGCTTTACCTTCTGACATCTGTGTTTAAAGAATTTAAGAGCTATAATTTTCCCACTGGAAATATTTAATCCCAACTATCTTCTATGGCTTTAAACCATTCAAACATAAACAAAACCCTTTAAAAGGGATAACATTTTCAGCATTTTTAAGAAATCATCAATGTTAGGCTGCAGAGCAAACTTGAATCTACAGCCATAGTCATGCTACATATTATGAATTTAGGTGACCATATTTGCAGCTTTCTAACTGGCAGGAAAAGAGCCTACTCTGGTAATTTTACCATACTCAGGAGAGAGGAGCTTGATTGACAACAGCACAAAGAAATGAAAGATAAAGAGATGATAACAGCAACATATAGTAGCTTTGTTCCACTCAATAGAGAAAAGTGGACCTGTATATGACAGATTCTCAACATCTGATAAATCACTCCTCTCATGGAGGGATAAAGTGTAATAGATGAAATGGAAAGCAGAAATGTTACTCCAAAGTTGGTTCCTTCTGGGCATAGAAATGCCTTCATGAAAACATAAGGAATGGGGAATAAGTTACTTTAAAACTCTTCCTTGTACCCTTCTGAGAAATATTCCATTGGTTTCCTTTAACTGGTTCACTCACCTTGGATTCTGTTTACCTCTTACATTTGTATGCTGGCTTTATTTCACTGTTCACCATCATGTTGTTAGTGCCACCTCATTCCTTAGCCTTGATTCCTTCAAATCCACCTAGGTCTGGGTAGCTAAGTGCCCCCAGCAAATAGAGGGGGCATACGCATATGTGTTTTATAGTTTTTAGTGTGGACTTCAAAGTCAGCTACATTATTTGCAGGGCCCCGAGCAAAATGAAAACGCAGAGCCCTTTGTTCAAAAAACAGTAAAATAGTGCCATTAAAGTTACTAAAACATAAAGCTTTTTGTTCCTTTCATGGTTTTTCTCTTTCTACCTCGCATGCTGTTTTTAATTTGTTTTTAAAACTGTTCTATGTAAAGAGAAATAAAATTGTTAAATTATTAATTTGATTTTACCATTTATCTCTATATTGAACAATTCCAGTTTTAACTGGAAATAGAAGAGTGTTCAACTAATGCATGAAATCACCTAATGGCAATTCATATTTTGTAGCTTATACATGCATATATGTTTTGTTCTTACCGGAATAATGGAAAGGTTGCAGAAAACTAATTAAAGTGTTTTACTTGATACATGTATATTCTACCAACACTCTCAACCTTTGGCTTATTAATGAGTAAAGAAGAAATAAAAGGAAAACGCACCATGCTTTGCCTTATCCTGTCCCTTTCCTTCTGTGAAATCATTTTCAGTGTAAGTGGTTGGCCAATACAGGGAAGTAACATGAGTAAGAAAAAATAGGAGAGGGTTCCTAGGTCATTTATATTTCTAAGAATGTAATTGTCTTTTTTTCTGCATTCAAAGTTAAGTTCTGGTTCAAATAGAACTGTGGTCTCTTGGGGTTGTCAGCACTCCTGCTTAATCAGTCTTTGTTGTAACACACTTACTTCGTACTGATGGGGTTCAGGGCAGACCACCCGAAAATATGCCACTTTGGCATATTGATTATTCTGAATTAAAGTTACTTGAGGAACAACTGGGACAAGAAGGACATTCTGATTCTCCTCTCTGTCCCCCTGAAAGCAGGAAATAAATCTCCCATGTTAACGGTATGCTTAGCACCAGTAGGCAGAGAGACATCCTTCTACCAGAGGTAGGGAATTCAGGGCTGAGAAGTCTATGTATACAAACTCTGCTTCATTTCCTCACTAATTAGTACCCAAGCCTAAGTTTCTTTGTCTTGTCAGTTCTTCACAAATTTGTTTCTTTGTCTAAAAGTTATAAAAGCTGTCTGCTTTTGTCATTTCTTTGGGCCTCAAATTCTTCGGGAGCCCCCATCCCTACACAATTATTTTTTTCTCCTGTTAGTTTCATGTCAATTTAATTTTTAGACCAGCCAGAAGAACCTAGAAGGATAGGAAAAGAGCTGTCCTTCCCCAACAGTACTCAGTTTGAGATTCACTGAACTCCCCAGCATTATGGGACCACTAGAATTCTGTGCTTATGTGACACAGTGAATGTTCCATGTAAATGGGGCAGCAAGAAATGGCAAAGGTACAGAGGTACATAGTTCCTCTGCTCACATATATGTTCTATTGTCCCACTGGAAAATCACAAGTTCAAAGAAAAAAATATTAAGAATTTCAAGAGAGTGAAAGCACATCATTAAACCAAGGAAGTAGTCCTGATCAAGGGAACCTGAGGGAATGAGTAAGTGGCACATTCATGAAGTTAGCACTAGTAGTCTCTCTGGGCTTTCTTTCCATCCATTAAGTAATTCTCCTTATACTATAGTTATATTACTGGCCCCTCAAAACTGATGTTACCACCTCCTACCATGGATGCCTATTACTCTTTCCTCTATGAATCCCCTTTCGCAGTCAATAAAACTCCAAACTGCAGAATCATCTTCTATTTATTCCTCTATTTTTCTGCGCTTTCATGTCTAATGAATCAAGAACCGTATTTGTTGGTGCACCTTTATTTCTAATATTAGGAAATTACCTAAGAGTGGCTTAAGGAAAATAGGATTATTGGCTCACCTATCTGAGAAGAATTTTGGGGAACTCATGGAATCAAAAGAAAGAGCTGCGGGAAACAGGACCATATAAACTAAAATTGTGGTATTAATACCAGCAGGCATCTGCTTCTCCAAATGTGTCTCATTTCTTTTCATTTCCACTAACAGCTTAGGCCCAAATGAGTTCATGTTTATAAATCACATCTAGTGTCTCATACATGGTATGTATTCAATTAAAAAATATTATCATCATTTATTGTTTTTATTTGTATCATTATTATTACATCCATACAAGAATAAGGGGAGGCTTCCCCCATCAACACCAGTTTGGCCTTTTTGGAGGAAAAGATTATCACTGAGGTAAGATCAAGTTTGAACACCAACAGGAAAGGGGAAGTGTTGGTATAAAGGAAGAATTTGGATTGTTTTCTTCCCAGAATCACATGGATCGAGATGGGAACTCACAGCAAAGGAAATAAGTCACTCTTTACTTAAAATGGGCAAATCAAAGAAAAAGTCTGTGTCAGTTTATTATATCCTCACTGTATGTTGCCACAAATACTTTTGTTTTTCCATTTTCTCTGTCACTTCCCTAGTTTAGGAATTTAATCCTTGTATAAATAATGTTCTGCAATTATATTTCAATTTGTTATACTACTTCCATTGTATACCAGTTACAATCACCAAATAGAAGTAACTGTATGAATATTCTTGTATGCACAGCTCTGATTCATCACTATAATATTAAGCAAGCCTAATAACTCTTACTACTTTATTTAGTAAATTTAGACTAATTTACATATTATAATAAATTTACAAATTATAGCAAATTTAGACTAATTTACATATTAGTCTAAATCCTAATATGTAAACTCTGTACATTTCCTAGTTCTGACTCTATTCTTTTTTATTTCAGCCAAAATACTTAGCCCTGTAGTTACACAGAGTCAGGGAATTCACTTAGGCCCTAACATGCCATGTAAATTCTTGATCTCTTACTTTTGTTCAGACTGATCTATTGACTTCAAATACACTGCTTGCCAATATCTCTCTAAATCCAAATTAGATAATTTGTGTAAAGGTAATTTTTAAGTCTAAAATGCAATATAATTATTACCATTATTATCATCCACTCTTTAAGGTTTAGGTTACATGTTAAAGTTCCCTGATAAAGCCTTCACCAATTTATCAACTCAAAAATAATCTCTTAAATTTCTGTTTTCACAGTGATATTTATTTTTCTATAATATTGCTTTTTATTTATATTTTTGGATTAATATAATTTTTGTACATAGTATCAAATAAAATAATATGATCTTCCTTTTCACATAATCTTCAAAAACAAAAATTGAATTGATTCTGTCTAAAAGTAAAACACACAGGAAAAAAAATCACATGACTTCCACTCTAATAATTTTATTTTTCCTATCTTTTTCTTACCTGTGTAAACAAACACTTTGAAATTTATAATTCTTTTGTTTTCTTTTCCTTTTTAAAGTTCAAGAAAAAAAATGTTACACTACTAATTTAAAAATGTACGCATATCTTATCCCTATAATTTTTTCTGAATATGTTTATCTATCAGTCCATTTATCCAAATGAACATAAATGTTGAGATATATCTCAATTCAGATTGAGCAAATATCATGAATTTATCCCTGGGTCTTGGGATTTTAGGTGATTTGTAGCTGTTTCTCTTTATATGTCATGTGCATGAATCTATTTTGTATAAAAAAAATTATTATTTTAAAATGGCAAATCAAACATATGAAAATAAATATAATGAGATTAAATTTTACATAATTTTTTTGAGGAAAGTCACCCTCTCTAGTCCATTTCTGTATCTCATAGAGCAGACCTTGTGGGTCAAATTCAATTAGCCACCTGTTAGTATTATTAGAAAAACATTTGTTTATATATTTTTGCTTCACTGTATAGCAGCACTGCGATGGCAGAGGTGAATAATTGAGATATAGGCTTTAATGGATCACAAATCCTAATATATTTACTACCTAGACTTTTACTGGAAACAAAGTTTGCCAACCCCTCTCCAGAGTCTGGTACAATATTTAGCAGGTTTTCAATAAACATGAAATTGATTTGAATAAATCCATATGTAGTTATTGCAAATCTATTTTAAACTAGGCTATGAATATACTATATTCTAAAAGTTTTATGGAAGGACATTTTAATTTTCTATAAGCTTTGAAATAGCCTTTCTTTGGAATACCGCAGGGTCTGGTTTATTAGTACTCTGACAAAAAGTTGAATATGTTTCTCAAACTGAAAGCTACATACTATATTTTGTAAATTTTTTCTATTGGATTTATCTTCAAGTAAGGTTATAGAGCAGGTTAGAAATCGAGACAGTAATATAATTAGCCACTTAATATTACATGAGAAATGCATAGTACACAGTTCTCTCACTGACATTGGAATCAAAAATGGTGAATGTGATTTATTTCGTAACTAAAATGCCAACATAAATTAATGTTTACTTTATTCATGAGCAATCATGATACTCCATAGTTAGAGATACATAAATCAAAATCACTTCATCTTTCTAAATTATATCGTAGTTGATTATGTGTTTTTTTAAAATCCAAGAACATCCAAAATTCTTTAAAGAAGAAGCAGCCAGTATTCCCAAAAAAGTTATAAAGTTGGTTAAGTAGACTTAGAAAAGTGACCTTCCAAAATCCTGATCTCTTCTATATATAGATTATAATTCAACTATTATTTCTCACTATAATAAAAACATCCATAATTGATTTTCATCATATTTAAATTGGCAAAATATAGATTATTGCCAAATATTTTGTTTTGGAATTTTCTTTCTTAGGCCTATTACCTGAATCACTTAATTTTTCTCAGAATACATCAGCATTTCATAGACTGGAGAATAGGAACAACTTATAGAATATTCTTAAATTCCCAGAAAGTATAGGCAAATGTTATGAATATTTTGGAAAGTTCCATCAGCTTCTTAGAAGAATCTGTGATGTACAAAATGTTTAGAAACTCTCTGAGGTGATCTTATGCACTGTGATCATCCATGTGTTAAAAAATCCCAAATTAGTCATTAGCCTAAATAGCTCTTTTGAGCTTCAGACTTATATACATCCAGCTGGCTATACATTTCTCTGCTGGATTGTTCCATAAGCACTGAAACTCAACAATCAGTAACAGAACTCATCTTTACTTCCTTAACTTGTTCTTTCTTTCTTGTCTTTTACCTGCAGGAATAATGTTAGGCTTCATCCAGTTGTTATCTGTCTGAACTCAAGAGACTCAAGACGCTCTTCCCAAATCAAATCAATCACAATGCCCTCTCAGTTGTAAAGTACTAAGTATGTCTCAGGTTTAATTTCAAATTTCTTTGCAGGGCTTACAAAGCTCTGCAAATTCAAATCTTTATTTACCACTCGCAGCCTGAGCTGCCAGCATCCTCCACCCTCTACTTCTTACTTTTCAAGTTATCTTAAGTTATATGTTAGTGCCCCTGAAAAGCTTTAATATTTCTCTAAAATTTGGCTGAGTCTCTCACCTATCTTTTCAGTTTAAAACTTAATTTTACCATTGTAATGCCCACACTCATTTTCAACTAAATCTACTCAGTAATTTGCTGGTAAACGTTTAAAAGCTGGCTCTCTGGAAAGCAAAATGCTAAGAAGAAATGTAGCATTTCTGAGATTTCAACAATGAATCTGATTTCATCAATGCTACTCCTGTGACTTTAACTGGCTTGCAAAATTCTTAAAAATTTAACAATTGACTATGATAAAGACCAGATTCAACACACTACTGATTCTACACTCTATTTACCTATTGTATCTCTAGCACCTTGCATAATGACACAGCATAGCGAAGACACATAGTGAATACGCATTAAATGTGTATTTTTATTCCAGATAAAAATAGGAAAGTGAAGCATAATCACAAATGCTCCTTCCATGAATGTCTAATGAAATTACAAAAAGAAAAGGAAGAAAATAAAGCAAAAAAAAATTTAAAAAGCTAGTTAAGAAGAATGCAAGACAGCAAGTTAGAATGCCAAAAAGGGAAGAATGGCATATATAAAGAGAGGGAGGTAGGAAGGAGGGAGGGTAGAAGGAAGGAAGTTATTGATATGATTGAGTTTAAATCATGATCTTATTATTTTATATTTTCTTATCTTTTTTTGGTCATTTTACTGCCTTTTATAAAACTTAGTATTTTTCCTTTAAAAGTTTTTTTTTTTTTTAGTTTTCGATTTTATCATTATTATTGATGTATTACATAGGCCTCTTTTAAAAATCTTTTTCTCCAAGGATTTACATATACACTTTTAACTTAAAACAGTTTGCTTTGAAATACAATCATACTATGTCATATATAGTGAGTGACAATACACATCAATTTCCACTTTATCCATTGTGCTATTTTGTCATATATTTTATTGCTACATATTTTATAAACCAAATACTCTTTTAAAAATTTTTTGCTTTAGTAATTAGTGTCTTTTAATTAATTTTAAACATGTAACAAAATAGAGTTCTATATTTACCCTCTTATTTTTCAGTGTTCTTCATTCTTGCAGATTCCAATGTCTATTTATAATTATTTCCCCTCAACCTAATGCACTTTCTTTAGCATTTCCAGTAGTGCAAGTCTGCCAGTGACCAATTCTATCAGCTTTGGTGTATCTCTAAATGTCAAATTATTTTTCAGTTTTTAAGAATTTTTCTTTTATTTGATAAAAATTATTCTGGCCTCCATTCTTTCTGGTAAAAATTAGTCATTTTAAAAATCTTTATTCTTCTCAGTGTATAGTGTCCCCACCTGCACTATTTTTAAGAATTTATTTTTATTTTTGTTTTTTAACAGTTTGGTCAAGATTTACATAGCTGTTGTTTACTTTGTCTTTGTCATGCCTGGTGTTTACTGAATTTATAGGGCTTTAATTGATATTTATCATATTATGGAAAATATTGGCTCATATTTTTAAATTAATAAGCATTATATTTTTAGAGTGGTTTTAGGTTCACAACAAAATTAGGCAGAAATTACAGAGTTCCAGTATAAGTACTCTCCTCAAACATCTTCCCCACTATCAAACCCTGAACTGCCATGGTACATTTGTTACAATCTGTGAATGTATATCGACATATTGTTATCACCCAAAATCTACAATTTACATTTAGGGTTCAATCTTGGTGTTGTACATTTTATGGGTGTTGGCAAATACATAATGACATGTATCCATGATTATCGTATCATATAGAATAATTTCACTCCTCTAAAAATTTTCCATACTCTGCTTATCAATCACTCCCTCCCCCCAACCACAGGAACCATTGATCTTTTTATTGTCTCGATAGTTTGCCTTTTCTAGAATGTCATATAGTTGGAATAATACAATATGGCTTCTTTTACTTAGTACAATTCACTTAAGTTTCTTCCATGTCTGTTTATGGCTAGATAGCTCATTTCTTTCTAGCTCTGAATAATATTCCATTGTCTAGATGTACCACATCTACTGAAAAACATCTTAGCTGCATCCAGGCTTTGGCAATTATGAATAAAGCAGCTATAAACATTCATATGCAAGTTTTTGTGTGGACATTAGTTTTCAATTCATTAGGGTAAATACCAAGGAATAAAATGCTGGATCATATGATAAGAGTATGTTTAGTTTTAAAAGAAATTGCTAAACTGTTTTCCCACCAGCAATGAATGAGAGTTCTTACTACTCCATATCACTACCAGCATATGGTATTCTCAAGTGTTTTAAATTTCAACCATTCTAATAGGTGTATAGGGGTCTCATTGTTGTTATAATTTGCAATTCTCTAATGACATATGACATTAAATATTTTTTTTCATATGCTCATGTGCCATCTAGATATCTTCTTTGTTGAAGTTTCTGTTCATGTCTCTTGCTCAATTTTTTTTTTTTTGGTTGCTTCTTTCTTATTGTGTGTTTTGTGCTCTTTATATGTTTTGGGTAGCAGTTCTCTATCAGCTATCTCTTTTGCAAATATTTTCTCCCAGTCTGTGGCTCTCTTCTCATTCTCTTGACATATTTCAGAGTGTAAGTTTTTAATTTTAATGAAGTCCAGGTTATCAGTTCTTTCTTTCACACATTGTGCCTTTAGTACTGTATCTGAAAAGACATCAGCATACTCAAAGTAACCTAGATTTTCTCCTATGTTATCTTTTAGGAGTTTTATAGTTTTGCTTTTTACATTTAGGTTTATGAACTATTTTTTGTTAATTTTGTGAATACTGTAAGGTCTGTGTCTAGATTCTTTTTTTCTGTATGTAAATCCACTCTTGTTCTAGCACTATTTATTAAAAAGATTATCTTTGTTCCCTTGTATTGCCTTTGCTAACTTTACACAAATTGCTTAACTATATTTAAGTGGGTCTATTTCTGCACTCTATCCTGTTCCATTGATCTGTTTGTCTATTCTTTTACCAACACGGCACTGTCTTTATTAACTGTAGCTTTATAGTAAGTGTTGAAAAAAGTTGGGTATATCTTCTTCTAACTTTGTTATTCTTCAATATTGTATTGGCTATTCTGTGTCTTTTACTTTTCCATAAAAATTTTAAAGTTAGTTTGTTGATGTCCACAAAATAACTTGCTGGGATTTTAATTGGAATTGTATTGAATTTATAGAACGATTTGAGAAGAACTGACACCTTAGTAATGTTAGTTCTTCCTATCTAGAGCATGGAATATCTCTCCATTTATTTGGTTCTTCTTTGATATCCTTCATCAAGTTTTATATTTTTCTTCATGTAGATCTTACATGTTTTGTTAGATTATACCTAATATCTCATTTCTGGGGGTTCTAAAGTAAATGGGAATGTGTTTTAAATTTCAAGTTCCTTTGGTTCATTGTTGATATATAAGAAAGGATTGACTTTTGTATATTAACCTTGTATACTACAAACTTGATATAATCACCTATTAGTTCCAGGAATGTTTTTGTCAATTTTTTTGGATTTTCTACATAGACAATCATGGCATCTGCAAACAAAGACAGTTTTCTTTCTTTTTTTTCTTCCTATTTTCTGTATTGTTTCCTCTTTCTTTTGTAAAAAAAAGTTCATTGGAGTATAGTTGACTTACAATGTTGTATTAGTTTCTGCTGCACAGCAAAGTGAATCAGTTATACATATAGGTATAGCCACTCTTTTTTAGATTCTTTCCCCATATGGGTCATTACAGAGTATTGAGAAGAATTCCCTATGCTCTACAGTAGGTCCTTAATAGTAATCTATTTTATTTATAGTAGTGTGTATATGTCAATCCCAATCTCCCAATTTATCCCTCTCCCCCCACCCCCCCACCCTGTAAACTACTTCTTTCTTTTCAATCTGTATAGTTTTTATTTCCTTTTCTTTTCTTACTGCATTAGCTAGGAGATGAGAGCAATGTTGCAAAACAGTCGTAAGAGGGAATTTTTTTCCTGTGTTCCTCATCTTAGGACAACTTTGAATGTCTAACCATTAAGAAAGTTTGCTGTAGGTTTTATGTAGATGTCCTTTATCAAGTGTGGAAGGTCTCCTGTATTCCTAGTTTGCTTAGTTTTTATCATAAATAGATGTTGGATTTTGTCAAATGCTTTTTCTTCATCTGCTGATATAATCACATACTTTTTTTCTTTAGTGTGTCAAGGTGAGTGATTACATTAATTAATTTTTGAATGTTGAATGAACCTTGCACATCTGGGATAAATTCCAATTGGTTGTGGTGTATAATTTTTATCACCATTGGATTTGATTTGCCAATATTTTGTTGAGGATTTTTGCATCTATGTTCATGTGAGCTATTGGTCTGTAGTTTTCCTTTCTTGTAACATTTTCATCTGGTATTTGTATTAGGGTAATGTTGGCCTCATAGAATGGGTCAGGAAGTATTCTCTCTGATTTCATTTTCTGAAAGATTTTGTAGAGAATTTGTATAATTACTTCCTTAAATACTTGATAGAATTCACCAATGAATCCATCTAGGCCTGACGTTTTCTGTTTTGGAAGATGATTAATTATTGATTCAATTTTTTGAGATATAGACCCATGTCTCTTTCTTCTTGAGTGAGTTTTAGCAGATTGTATCTTTCAGGGAATTGGTCCATTTTATCTAGTTTATTACATTTATAGGAATAAAGTTGTTCATATTATTTCTTTATTATCCTTTTAAGTATGTAAGATCTGTAGTTATGTCCCCTTTTTTCATTTCTAGTATTAGTAATTTGTGTCTTTTCTCTTTCATCACTTGTTAGTTACAATTTAAGTTTCCCTACTCTGGCACTAGTTCCCATAGAAGTTTCCTCTGGTTCTTGCTCCTCAACTATCATAAATTATGATTATCTGTATCCTCCTGTATTTCTCTGCCAATTTTGGGGACAGTAGTTTTCCCTGGAAACTCATGTGTTTGCCAGATCTAAGAAGTACTGCTGATTTTCAGTTGATTTACCTTTTTACTTTTAAGGATGGATTAGTGACTTCTAAGCTCCTTATATGCTAGACAGAAAAAAAAGCTTTTATTTTTCTATTGGAATAGTCTATCTGCCACTTTCTCTCACCTCTCCTTCTCAGACTTCAATTACATGTAGGTTAGAGCTGATAATATTATTACACAGGCCATTTGTAGGTATGAGGTGTTTTTTTTTTTAATGATCATCCTTTCTTGTTGTCATTATCATTTATATTTCATATCTAATCTTTTATTAAATTATTTATTTTAATCTCCTTTAGGAATGCTTCTGGTTAACAGCAAAATAATGGATTTCAGTCTCTAATCCACTAAACTTTCTTTTACCTTTTTCATATATTAACTAAATTTATTTTCTTGATGATACTATTTTTTGCATTTGTTCTGATTTTGTTATTATGGGGAAACAGATTTTTATTGTAATCCACAGACCATTCTGATAAATGTGTTAAGTTGGTTCAGGGATGGATTGTGGGATAAGGACCTTAAGTTGGGTACCTGTGGACAGTAATGTTTGGAGATTTCTAGACATTAACTCTGCATCCTCCCTCTGAATGAAGATGGGGTCTTCTTGAGTTTTGAGCTTGGCTCAAGAATAGTGGATGGACTCTGATGTCTGTACATGTTCTTTTCTGGACATATATTGTAGTATAACTTGTTTCTGAATCTGTACATGAGAATAATATATATAAGAGGTATACTAAAATAAGAAAATGCATTTACTAAGTTTGGACGGACTCTCACCTCAAGATATAGCTACTTCCTTTTATGGAAAGTCAGACATAAGGAGCTTTTGCTCCTCTATCCAGCTTCTCTCATTTTCCAATATTAACATTGTTCATCTGAAATAGCCTACAACCAATTTAATATGACCTTTTCTTCTTTGGAGGTCAACCAGATTTTAGGCACTTTGAAGGTAACCAATTCCCCATCCTCTACTCCTTGTCCCTTTAGTTATTCTTGTTAAGAAAATATGTTTTTACTTACTGCAGTGGGAATTTGTCATTTATTTGTCCAAAATATTCATGTGATCTTTTGGAAAACGATATATACTTCCAGTTATAAGATAAATAAGTATGAGGCATGTAATTTACAACATGATAAATATAATTAATGCTGTTGTATGTTATGTATGAAAGTTGTTAAGAGAGTAAATCCTGAGTTCTCATCACAAGGAAATATTTTTATTTCTATTTTATCTAAATGAGATGATAAATGTTCAGTAAATTTACTGTGATAATCATTTCATGATGTCTTAAATCAAATAATTATGCTGTACACCTTAATCTTACACAGTGTTGTATGTCAATTTTATATCAATAAAACTGGAAGAAGAAAAATTAAAAATGATGTCATATAAGTTTATTAATTAATTACATTATACATTCAAGTTAGTTTTTAGAGTTTTAATAGTGTAGGAAGAAAGAACTTGTATTCTAGGGTAAAACCTCTCAAAAGAAAATCAAAATACAGACTGTGAACACATATGCTTGCAAACAAGCATACATCAAAATCTCTAGTAACAAGCCACTGAATTTTTCTGTCAATGCAATGCTCAGCTGCCAAAAATAGACTGAAATGAAGAAGTGCTCACAGGCTGGCAGGGGATTTCTAAGTCTGATCAGCCAGATACTGCTAGATCTCAATGTTTAAGGTACATGTTGATCTGTGGTACTCAACTATGCTGTGATTCAGTAAGCAATTTGAGAACTCTAAAGAAGGAAAAAAGAGAAAGAAAAAAATGAAACAAACAAACAAAATATACCTGTTTCTCTGTGAATGCTGAAATATAAAAGAAAGAAAGGAAAAACTTAAAGCTTGTTCTATCATAGGTATGTGCTGCTATGATACATGAAGAACATTCCTTGAAGTATGTTTTAAAACAGTTATTATTGGAGAGGGTTTAAAAGTTGATTTAATGTTTTAGGACAATCATGGTGTAGATGTACTCTATGTGACTTCTATCTGACCTTAGTTTTAATTGGTAGTGTTGTGCATTTAATGTGAAAAGATAGTCTGCAATAATAAAGTAAGTAGGCAGTGTCGTTGCCCAGGAGAGCTGAGACCTGGCTAGTAAATTGTGAGCTTTGGAAATGCAGTTTATGCAACAGATTTCTAGATATGATTTTACTTATAGAAAAAGATTATATGTGTTTTACAAATGGCTTTACTAGCCTATATTAAAAAGACCTTTTGACAGATGTGCATTCTTTTGCTGTGGTCAGCTGTCACATAGATTTTATATGTATATCAGTTATATGAATCCACTGGTAGTGTGTGTAAATGCCAGACTTGGTGAGGTTTTACCTTATAAATGTGATCAGATAAAATAACCCTGATAGAAACTAAGGAAACTAGCAGAATGTTTGACTTGATGACTGATGTTACATGATTTATGTTAAATATATACTCTTTTAATCAATGAATAATTCATCTAAAGGTAAAAAAATAAAAAATTGAAGTTAACACAATTAATATTTTGACAAACAATGCTGTTTTACTGAAAATATATCATGATGTCAGATGTATTAAAAATAACAATTTGTATGTTTTTATAGTTTCTTATTTGTATGTGGTTATTTTTATCTTGGTATGATGGATCATATTTGGACCTTGCTACCTTGCACAATTTTTTGAATTCAATTTAAATATATTACAATGTACCATGTTATGGTTCAATTCTACCACTTTTTTCCTATATTCAAATTATTGTGAATCATCTACTGAAATATTGTGCTAGACAGCATTTTGTTTTATCTGGTGATGTTATAATTATAAACACAAAGGCAAATGTTGGCACTAAAATCTGATATCTATACTTTGTAATACCACTGGTCATGAAGAGAGAATACACTCATTTTCTTGTTAATTTACACTAAAAGATACAAAATTATACACACACACATACACATATTCATACTAACAATTCATTAGTCCTGAAGAATTTATCTATGGATCTCTCTCTGAGATATAAAGAACAAAGAATATCAGAAACTGATGTACAACGAAATAATCATGGCATAAACTGAAGACTCAATCCATTAGGCAAAAATACTGGTTTAGGCTAATATTAGGTCATAAACATCAGTGCCAAAACTGAGGGTCACGTTTATAATAAAAAAGCAGATGTCATAACAGAAAAGAGAACATAGAAAAAAATACTCGTTGAAATCACCTAACTTAATACTTGCAGATATAAGAGCTTGGCTTTAAATATCTTTTAATGAAAGCAAAATGCACCTCTAACTCTTTAGCGTCTTAAGGTGAAATTGACAAAAGACACAAAAATATTTATATTTATTTCCTCCCCCAAATCAAACAAAGACAAATATTTGGGGAAATTAAATAGTAAAGGTTAATAAAATTGACTGAAGTTGTCAAAAAAAAGCTATAGATGAATTAATTATTTTTTTTCTGACAAGAGAATGGGCATAATGTTGGGACTCAAGAGGGCAGCACCAGTATTATATTCATTTCAGACATAGGAAGAAGATGGCATGGTGGCTACTACAGTTACATTAAAATGATCCCATTATCATTTTATCTTTTTTCTGGAACTAGGAAAATATATAAGGTAATTTTGATAAACACTGGAAAACAATTTCATAAATTACACACTTGATCATGGTATAAAATATACAGTTGGCTACAGGAAATACCTATTGCTCTTGACCATGTTTCTACATTTTTCAAATGAAGAAAAAAATATTCTCTGTAAAGAAAATTTTTTAAAATCTACTTTTGAATAAATAATCTTCACTACAAACCATTGTTTAACTCAACATCAGGAAATGATTAACGTTTAAGGGAATAGAAGGCAATTTTATGATATCAATGAGGAAAAATTATTAAATTAAATTAAAATTTATCATAAATTTAAATATGATATGTGTGGTTATTTTTATACTGAACTTTTCTACGCCATTGCAATTCAAGAGTGTAGACATAGAAAATAACATGTTATTTCATTTATAATAAATTTCACTATCAAAATCAAAATGTTAACTCAGAAAAATTATATTTGTACAAATTATGAAAGATAGTTGTGAGTTGAATATATAGGAAACATCAGTTTCTTTGAAAATAATGATTTTCATGGATAAAAATCAATTACTTAAAATATTTTCTCTCTAATAAAATAACATGATGCCCAAGATAATTTCTATTCCACCCCAAGAGAGAGAGACACAGTTAAGCCTTCTATAGACCTTATTTCACATAAATGAAGACTATTGAGAAATATCTCATTTATGTGTTTAATAATTATTTTAATAAAGAAAATATTGACTTGGCTTAAGAAAAGAAAATACAATACTCTGATGGTTGAATGAATGGGACAAAAATTCCCACAGACTGTGTCTTTCAGTAAGAAGAAATTCAGAATTTTGACCCCAAGTTGAGAAAATATGTGCTACATTTTTTTTTTTTTTTTTTTGCGGCATGTGGGCTTCTCACTGTTTTGGCCTCTCGCATTGCAGAGCACAGGCTCCAGACATGCAGGCTCAGCGGCCATGGTTCACAGGCCTAGCCGCTCTGCGGCATGTGGGATCTTCCTGGACAAGGGCACGAACCAGTGTCCCCTGCATCAGCAGGCAGACTCTCAACCACTGTACCACCAGGGAAGCCCTGCGCTACGTTTTAATTCTATTTTAATTTTCCCTGCTTTCTCTGAGTAAAGAATTATAAATAGCTAGGTAATTGGTGGAGGGAGTAATATTGGATGAAGTTTGAGGCTTAGGAAAAGAATGAAGAAACTAGGATTATACTTAAGACATTTTGCTCTAATGATTAATGATGAGTCAACAAAAATAAATCCAACAAAAGGATACATAGATTTGAGGAGTAATAAAAGATATACATACTTTGAACGTATTTGGTTGAGGTTCCTAAGGAATAGTCATGTAAGGGTGTCTGTTAGGGCTTCCCTGGTGGCACAGCGGTTGAGAGTCTGCCTGCTGATGCAGGGGACATGGGTTCTTGCCCCAGTCCAGGAAGATCCCACATGCTGGCCGCAGAGTGGCTAGGTCCGTGAGCCATGGCCACTGAGCCTGCACGTCCGGAGCCTGTGCTCCACAACGGGAGAGGCCACAACAGTGAGAGGCCCGCATACTGCAAAAAAAAAAAAAAAAACAAGGTGTCTGTTAACCTTTGGAACTCTCAGTCTGAAATTTTAGATGCAATAGAAAACATGGTGACTGAGACCAAATAAGCTGAGTCAATACAATTAAGGTAAACAAGAATACTGGTAGAATGCTAACAATGAATGCAATGCATCAGAATCATCTGCTCTATTTTTTTGAAGATTCAGGCTCCTGAAATATTCCTCAGATCTACTTTGATGATGGGGCCCAAGAATCTACTTAAAAACTTTTTTAACATAAGCATTACAAGTGATATAATGGATAATAAAACTTGAGATCCATAGATTTAATTGGGCAATAGAAGAAAAGAACAAATAAGCAGGTATGATATAAAGGTAAAAAGAAAAAAAATGCCAAGAAAATAAGGTCACAAAGAGTAGGGAAGGAGATCAAGGAGAAAATGGTTAGTAGGCTTAATGGTGCACAGAGGTCAAATAACACAAGATCTGAAATGTTTCTACTAGATTTACAATCCAGCAGTCATTGGTAATCTTATCACAAACAGTATCAGCAAAATAGTAAGGAAAAAATAGAAAGCTGAACACTGAAGACTGAGGAGCGAGTTTATGGAGAAGTTGAAACAACAAATCTGGGTCCTTTTTCCACAAATTTTATCATGAAGGAAAATTTTAGATAACATAATGTGCAGAGTGGAAAGCAAAGTGAAGTGATAGATTTTTATTTCACTTTTAAAGGGTGAAGAAGCTTATTCAAGTAAACTACAAAATATACATTTTTTCTAGTCAATGTAACATCAAACAAACAATCCTTTAACCAATTCATCACTTATATAACTCATAATTCCACACTGTGGCTCCTGTTTCATAACAGTATGCCCAAATGAACCTGTAATTTCCTCTCATTACAGGGGTGGAGGAAGTAAGATATGCTAGAATTCACATATTATTGAAAAACAAAATATTAGAAAGGGCTCAATTGTTTAAAATGCTGACAAATGTTTAAACAATCAACGTCAGCGGTTTACTACAAATCTAGTAGACCCCATGTTGCATTCCTTGATGTGTGATTAAATCCTTATAAGTAATTCAACACACATATCCTGAGAGCAAGGGAAGTCTCAGAAAGGTAGCTACAACATAAAAGTATGTCTGGTTGTCACTTATTAATGAGGCCAACAATCCTTTATACATGTGAGTCTTTTATGAAAGATTCCACTGAATGCTTTATGCTATTGAGTTTTTTGCTCAATACAGACAATTTGGGAATAAGCAAATAAAAGTCAATGTTGTCTTCAAGTAATCATTTTTCTGGTGCTTGATTCCCCCTGCCACTACATTTTTATTGTGTTTGGGCATTGAGGGTAGAAATAATTAAAAGGATTTTCATTTTGTATCCTCACTGTGTTTAGAAAGCATCAAATTAATGTTTAAAACAATGTCTTCCTGAGTTGATGCTTGCTGAAGAAGGAGGGGAGGGAGGATCTTGTAGGAAGTCTCTTTGTATCTCTTACCAAAATAATGACAAAGACTCCATTGTTTTGAACATTTGCCACCCATACTTAAATTAGCAGACATATGCAATGCCATTCAAACTTGAGAAAAAATGCTTTATCTGGGATCTTAATAGAAGTTAATTGAAAGCTTGGCTGGATTAATTACCATAAAACATTTCATATAGATAAGACCAGGGAAACTAAACTGCTTAAACATGAGATTTTTTTCCCCCTGCAGTCCATTGTGTATCTCAACACTCAATGAAGATTTTGGAAAAGTATGTGCTTGCCATGTGGGATTCTAGTAGCAAAGCAAGTGCATTTGGTCATCATATATGCTTTAGTTGTTAGCAAGAAAATGCTCATAATTGTAATTTTATTAGTTTTAGTAGTGGTGCTGATAACTCACCCTTATTGGACAATGCTAATCCTGGCCACTGTGCTAAGTATTTTATTGTAATATATAATTTAACTCTTGTTGTACAAAATTTAATACCTTTCTTTTACTGATGAAGGAATTGAAGAAAAAATATGTTAAATAGCTTGCCCAAGATACACAATTAGCACTGGGCAGAAAAAATATTAGAACTAAATTTGTCACAAGATTGAACTTGAGATTTTACCCCTTGTTCCTTACTGTTTCTGATTGAATGTGGTATAAATCCCAGTCCAGCATGACCTTGTAAGATATCTTCACAAGTAGAAATGCAATACTATGTTTTTTGCACACAACAAGGATCACCATTAGATTAGTCTGTTTATAATAACTAAAATATTTTTGTGTAGATTTTTGTAAAATATGTGTGTGCATACATACAAAGCAGAAGAATTTTAGTAATTTTTAAGCCATAATTAACATATATAGGCTAGTCCATAGCCTGGGTTAAATAGCTAAGTCCAATGACCAAAAAAAAAGGATTTTTGATAAAAAAAAAAACAATAATCACATATGGCTCCAGTTCCTTTAAGAAAGTTACATATGGGGAGGAGTTTCAAGATGACAGAAGAGTAAGATGCAGACATCACCTTGCTCTCCACAAATACATCAGAAATACATCTACACGTGGAACAGATCCCATAGACACCTACTGAATGCTGGCAGAAGACCTTAGACCTCCCAAAAGGCAAGAAACTCCCCACGTACCTGGGTAGGGCAAAAGAAAAAAGAAAAAACAGAGACAAAAGAATAGGGACAGGACCGCACCAGTGGGAGGGCGCTGTGAAGGAGGAAAGGTTTCCACACACTAGGAAGCCCCTTAATGGTTGGAGACTGCTGGTGGCGGAGGGGGAAGCTTTGGAGCCCCGGGGTAGAGTGCAGCAACACGGGTGCGGAGGGCAAAGCAGAAAGATTCCCACACAGAGAACTGGTGCCGACCAGCACTCACTGGCCCGAGAGGTTTGTCTGCTCACCCGCTGGGGCGGGTGGGGACTGGGAGCTGAGTCTCGGGCATCGGTCGGATCGCAGGGAGAGGACTGGCGGTGTGAACACAGCCTGAAGGGGTTAGTGCACCATGGCTCGCCGGGAGGAAGACCAGGAAATAGTCTGGACCAGCCGAAGAGGCAAAAGACCTTTTCTTCCCTCTTTGTTTCCTGGTGCGCGAGGAGAGCGGATTAAGAGCGCTGCTTAAAGGAGCTCCATAGACGGGCGCAAAACGCGGCTATCAGCACGGACCCCAGAGATGGGCAGGAGACATAAGACTGCTGCTGCAGCCACCAAGAAGACTGTGTGAGAGCACAGGTCACCATCCACACCTCTCTTCCGGGGAGCCTGTGCAGCCCGCCACTGTCAGTGTCCCATGATCCAGGGACAACAGCCCTGGGAGAACACAGGGTGCACCTCAGGCTGTTGCAGCATCACTCTGGCCTCTGCCGCCGCAGGATTGCCCCACATCCGTACCCCTCCCTCGCCATGGTCTGAGTGAGCCAGAGCCCCCAAATCACCTGCTCCTTTAATCTCGTCCTGTCTGAGCGAAGAACAAATGTCCTTAGGTGAGCTACACGCAGAGGTAGGTCCAAATCTAAAGCTGAACCCCAGGAGCTGTATGAACAAAGAAGAGAAAGGGAAATTTCTCCCACCAGCTTCAGGAGCAGCAGATTAAATCTCCACAATCAACTTGAAGTGCCCTGCATCTGTGGAATACCTGAATATACAAGGAATCATCCCAAACTGAGGAGGTGAACTTTAGGAGAAAAGATATATTTTTCTTCTCCTTTTTCTCTTTTTGTGAGTGTGTATGTGTATGCTTCTGTGTGTGATCTTGTCTGTATAGCTTTGTTTTTTACCATTTGTCCTAGGGTTCTGTCTGTCCGTTTTTTTGCTGGTTTGTTTGTTTTCTCTAAAATTTTTTATTAATATTTATTTTTAAAAAACTTTATTTTATTTCACTTTATTTTATTTTATGTTCTTTATTTCTTTGTTTCTATTTTTCTCACTTTTATTCTGAGCCATGTGGAAGAAAGTCTCTTGGTGCTCCAGCGAGGTGTCAGGGCTGTGCCTCTGAGGTGGGAGAGCCAACTTGAGGACACTGGTTCACAAGAGACCTCCCAGTTCCACGTGATATCAAATGGTGAAAATCTCTCAGAGATTTCCATCTCAATGCCAAGAAACAGCTTCACTCAATGACCACCAAGCTACAGTGCTGGACACCCTATGACAAACAACTAGCAAGAAAGGAACACAACCCCATCCATTAGAACAGAGGTTGCCTAAAATCATAATAAGGCCACAGACACCCCAAAACACACAACCAGACATGGACCTGCCCACCAGAAAGACAAGATCCAGCCTCATCCACCAGAAAACAGGCACTAGTCCCCTCCACCAGGAAGCCTACACAACCCACTGAACCAACCTTAGCCATTGGGGACAGACACCAAAAACAACAGGAACTATGAACCTGCAGCCTGCAAAAAGGAGACCCCAAACACAGTAAGTTAAGCAAAATGAGAAGACAGAAAAACACACAACAGATGAAGAAGCAAGGTAAAAACCCACCAGACCTAACAAATGAAGAGGAAATAGGCAGTCTACCGGAAAAAAAATTCAGAATAATAATAGTAAAGATGATCCAAAATCTTGGAAATAGAATAGAGAAAATATAAGAAACTTTTAACAAGGACCTAGAAGAACTAAAGAGCAAACAAACAATGATGAACAACACAGAAAATGAAACTAAAAATTCTCTAGAAGGGATCAATAGCAGAATAACAGAGGCAGAAGAACGGGTAAGTGACCTGGAAGAAAAAATAGTGGAAATAACTACTGCAGACCAGAATAAAGAAAAAAGAATGAATAGAACTGAGGACAGTCTCAGAGACCTCTGGGACAACATTAAATGCATCAAGATTCGAATTATAGGGGTCCCAGAAGAAGAAGAGAAAAAGAAAAGGACTGAGAAAATATTTGAAGAGATTATAGTTGAAAACTTCCCTAATATGAGAAAGGAAATAGTTAATCAAGTCCAGGAAGCACAGAGTCCCATAAAGGATAAATCCAAGGAGAAACACACCAAGACACATATTAATCAAAGTATCAAAAATGAAGTACAAAGAAAAAATATTAAAAGCAACAAGGGAAAAACAACCAATAACACACAAGGGAATCCCCATAAGGTTAAAAGCTGATCTTTCAGCAGAAATTCTGCAAGCCAGAAGGGAGTGGCAGGACATATTTAAAGTGATGAAGGAGAAAACCCTACAACAAGCTTACTCTGCCTGACAAGGATCTCCTTCAGATTTGATGTAGAAATTAAAACCTTTACAGACGAGCAAAAGCTAAGAGAATTCAGCACCACCAAACCAGCTTTACAACAAATGCTAAAGGAACTTCTCTAGGCAGGAAATACAAAAGAAGGAGAAGATCTACAATAACACACAATTAAGAAAATGGTAATAGGAACATACATATAGATAATTACCTTAAATGTAAATGAAATAAATGCTCCAACCAAAACACATAGACGGGGAATGGATACAAAAACAAGACCTGTATATATGCTGTCTACAAGAGACCCATTTCAGACCCAGGGACACATAATGACTGAAAGTGAGGGGATGGAAAAAGATATTCCATGAAAATGGAAATCAAAAGAAAGCTGGAGTAGCAATTCTCATATCAGACAAAATAGATTTTAAAATAAAGACTATTACAAGAGACAAAGAAAGACACTACATAATGATCAAGGGATCGGTCCAAGAAGAAGATATAACAATTCAAAATATTTATGCACCCAACATAGGAGCACCTCACTACATAAGGCAAATACTAACAGCCATAAAAGGGGAAATCGTCAGTAACACAAATATAGTAGGGTACTTTAACACCCTACTTTCACCAGTGGACAGATCATCCAAAATGAAAATAAATAAGGAAACACAAGCTTTAAATGATACATTAAAAAAGGTGGACTTCATTGATATTTATAGGGCACTCCATTGAAAAACAACAGACTACACATTCTTCTCAAGTGCTCATGGAATATTCTCCAGGATAGATCATATCTTGTGTCACAAATCAAGTCTTGGTAAATTTAAGAAAATTGATATTGTATCAAGTATCTTTTCTGACCACAACACTATGAGAGTAGATATCAATTACAGGAAAAAATATGTAAAAAATACAAACACAGGGAGGCTAAACAATACACTACTTAATAACCAAGAGATCACTGAAGAAATCAAAGAGGGAATCAAAAAATACCTAGAAACAGGGCTTCCCTGGTGGCACAGTGGTTGAGAGTCCACCTGCCAATGCAGGGGACACAGGTTCATGCCCTGGTCTGTGAAGTTCCCACATGCCACGGAGCAGCTAGGCCCATGAGCCATGGCCGATGAGCCTTCACTTTCGGAGCCTGTGCTTCACAACGGGAGAGGCCACAACAGTGAGAGGCCCACGTACCACAAAAAATCCAAAAAACAAACAACAAAAAAAAACCTAGCGACAAATGACAATGAAAACATGATGATACATAACCTATGGGATTCAGCAAAAGCAGTTCTAAGGGGGAACTTTATAGCAATAAAATCCTACCTCAAGAAAGAAGAAACATCTCAAATGAACAACCTAACTTTACACATACAGTAATTAGAGAAAGAAAAACAAAAAAAATCAAAGTTAGCAGAAGGAAAGAAATCATAAAGATCAGATCAGAAATAAATCAAAAAGAAATGAAAGAAATGATAGCAAAGATCAATAAAACTAAAAGCTGGTTCTTTGAGAAGATAAACAAAATTGATTAATCATTAGCCAGACTCATCAAGAAAAAAAGGGAGAGAACTCAAATCAATAGAAATAGAAATGAGAAAGGAGAAGTAACAACTGACACTGCAGAAATACAAAGGATAATGAGAGATTACTACAAGGAGCTCTATGCCAATAAAATGGGCAACCTGGAAGAAATGGACAAATTCTTAGAAATGCACAACCTTCCGAGACTGAACCAGGAAGAAAAAGAAAAGATGAACAGATCAATCACAAGCACTGAAATTGAAACTGTGATTAAAAATATTCCAACAAGCAAAAGCCCAGGGCCAGATGGCTCCACAGGCAAATTCTATCAAACAATTAGAGAAGAGCTAATACCTATCCTTCTCAAACTCTTCCAAAATATAGCAGAGGGAGGAACACTCCCAAACTCATTCTACGAAGCCACCATCACCCTAATACCAAAACCAAACAAAGATGTCACAAAGAAAGAAAACTACACGTCAATAACACTGATAAACATAGATGATAAACTCCTCTACAAAATATTAGCAAACAGAATCCAACAGCACATTAAAAGGATCAAACACCATGATCAAGAGGGGTTTATCCCAGGAATGCAAGGATTCTTCAATATATGCAAATCAATCAATGTGATGCACCATATTTACAAATTGAAGGAGAAAAAACATATGATCATCTCAATACAGAGAAAGTTTTGACAAAATTCAACCCCAATTTATGATACCCACCCTAGAGAAAGACATAGAGGGAACTTCCCTCAACATAATACATGCCATATATGAAAAACCACACACAACGTTGTCCTCAATGGTGAAAAACTGAAACCATTTCCACTAAGATCAGGAACAAGACAAGGTTGCCCACTCTCACCACTCTTATTCAACATAGTTTTGGAAGTTTTACCCACAGCTATCAAAGAAGAAAAGGAAATAAAGGAATCCAAATCAGAAAAGAAGAAGTAAAGCCATCACTGTTTGCAGATGACATGATACTATACATAGAGAATCCTAAAGATGCTACCAGAAAACTACTAGAGCTAATCAATGAATTTGGTAAAGTAGCAGGATGCTAAATTAATGCACAGAAATCTCTAACATTCCTATAAACTAATGATGAAAAATCTGAAAGTGAAATTAAGAAATCACTCCCATTTACCGTTGCAACAAAAAGAATAAAATATCTAGGAATAAACCTACCTAAGGAGACAAAAGACCTGTATGCAGAAAATTATAAGATACTGATGAAAGAAATTAAAGATGATACACATAGATGGAGACATACACCATGTTCTTGGATTGGAAGAATCAACATTGTGAAAATGACTCTACTACCCAAAGCAATCTACAGATTCAATGCAATCCCTTTCAAACTACCACTGGCATTTTTCACAGAACTAGAACAAAAAATTTCACAATTTGTATGGAAATGCAAACTACCCCAAATACCCAAAGCAATCTTGAGAAAGAAAAACGGAGCTGGAGGACTCAGGCTCCTTGACTCCAGACTATACTACAAAGGTACAGTAATCAAGACAGTATGGTGCTAGCACAAAAACAGAAATATAGATCAATAGAACAGGATAGAAACCCATAGTTAAACCCACACACCTATTGTCACCTTATCTTTGATAAAGGAGGCAAGAATATACAGAGAAAAGTTAGCCTCTTCAATAAGTGGTTCTGGGAAAACTGGACAGGTACATTTAAAACTATGGAATTAGAACACTCCCTAACACCATGTACAAAAATAAACTCAAAATGGATTAAAGACCTAAGTGTAAGGCCAGACACTATCAAACTCTTAGAGGAACACATAGGCAGAACACTCTATGATATAACTCACAGCAAGATCCTTTTTGACCCACCTCCTAGAGAAATGGAAATAAAAACAAAAATAAATGGGACCTAATGAAACTCAAAAACTTCTGCACAGCAAAGGAAACCATAAACAAGACCAAAAGACAACGCTCAGGATGGGAGAAAATATTTGCAGATGAAGCAACTGACAAAAGATTAATCTCCAAAACATGCAAGAAACACTTGCAGCTCAATATCAAAAAAGCAAACAACTTAGTCCAAAAATGGGCAGAAGACCCAAACAGACATTTCTCCAAAGAAGATATACAGATTGCCAACAAACACATGAAAGAATGCTCAACATCATAAATCACTAGAGAAATGCAAATCAAAATTACAATGAGATATCATCTCATACCGGTCAGAATTGCCATCATCGAAAAATCTACAAACAATAAATGTTGGGGAGGGTGCGGAGGAAATTGAACCCTCTTGCACTGTTGGTGGGAATGTACATTGATACAACCACTTTGGAGAACAGTATTGAGGTTCCTTAAAAATCTACAAATAGAACTACCATACAACACAGCAATCCCACTACTGGCCATATTCTCTGAGTAAACCATAATTCAAAAAGAGTCATGTACCAAAAGTTTCATTGCAGTTCTATTTACAATAGCGAGGATATGGAAGCAACCTAAGTGTCCATCAACAGATGAATGGATAAAGAAGATGTGGCACATATATACAATGGAATATTACTCACCCATAAAAAAACGAAATTGAGTTATTTGTAGTGAGGTGCATGGACCTAGAGTCTGTCATACAGAGTGAAGTAAGTCGGAAAGAGAAAAATACCATATGCTAACACATATATATGGAATCTAAGAAAAAAAAAGAAAAAAGGTCATGAAGAACCTAGGGGGAAGATGGGAACAAATACACAGACCTACTAGAGAATGGACTTGAGGATATGGGGAGGGGAAAGGGTACACTGTGACAAAGTGAGACAGTGGCATGGACATATATACACTACCAAACATAAAATAGATAGCTAGTGGGAAGCAGCTGCATAGCACAGGGAGATCAGCTCGGTGCTTTGTGACCACCTAGAGGGTTGGGATATGGAGGGTGGGAGGGAGGAAGACACAAGAGGGAAGAGATATGGGAACATATGTATATGTATGACTGATTCACTTTGTTATAAAACAGAAACTAACACACCATTGTAAAGCAATTATATTCCAATAAAGATGTTAAAAACATTAAAAAAATAAAAAAAAATAAAAAAGAAAGTTACATATAACACTAAGACTCTATCTCAAGTTTTGGAACCTAGAACACAAAAACTAATAGATATAGAGATTTTATAGTGAGATGAAAGAACGATCAGGCTCCTAGTTAAATTCTGACATCTTGGACTGAAAGTCTAGCTTCTTAGCTATCAGTCCATAAGTCATTAAAACAAACAACAACAACAGCAACAACTCAGTGAGGAATTAAAATACTCCAAGTCATACAAAGTAAAGCACCTTACTAGAATATTTTTTTCTGACTTATAACTTGTCTGTATTTGACAGCTCTGGTGATTTCATTGGGCTAAGTAAGAAAATATTGCTTTTAGTCTTCACCTATCTTCTTTCTGTCTTCCTGTTTTTGGGGAAGGGGATAGAGTAATTATCCTTAAATGTGCCCTTATTTAGTGTCAGTGCAAAAACTATAAGAAAATAAGTCATTAGATGAAAAAACAGTGGTTTTGTTTGGGTATCTTCAGATGTAAAGATTCAAAGGAAGGGTTTTATTTAGGAGATGAAGGAGAACTCTGATAAGGGAGTGAAAAATGAGACAAGGAAAGGCAGCCAATAAAAAGTGTGTTACAAAGTCCCCTACCACTGTGGGCACCAGTAGCTTAATCCTGCATGGAAACCTCCAAGAGCAAAGCATGGAATACTTGGCTGAGATTTATCTCACCTGAAGCATGAGAGAACCGAGAAGTTTATATACCAACTTTCATCCATCATTGGTTGGAGATTGTCTGCTTTCTTTCTATAGAGACAATTTGTTCTTCAGAAGGCAGAGGTTCTTGCAGACAATTGACTTTATGAATTTTGCTTACCAAAGCTTAAAACCATTGGAGAGATTATGATTGGTATCCTTAGCATGTGGCAAAGCAGAGTTCAGCATACAGATGGCCAACAGGCATATGAAAATATGCTCAACATCGCTAATTACTAGAGAAATACAAATCAAAACCACAGTGAGGTATTACTTCACACAAGTCAGAATGGCCATCATCAAAAAGTCTACAAATAATAAATGTTGGAGAGGGTGTGGAGAAAAGGGTACCCTCCTACACTGTTGGTGGGAATGTAAATTGATGTAGCCACTATGAAGAACAGTATAGAAGTTCCTTAAAAAAACTAAAAATAGAATTACCATATGATCCAGCAATCCCACTCCTGGTCATATATCTGGAAGAGATGAAAAATCGAATTCAAAAAGATACAAGCACCCCCAATGTTCATAACAGCACTATTTACAATAGCCAAGACATGGAAGCAAACTAAGTGTCCATCAACAGATAATGTATACATATATATATATATATATATATATATATATATATATATATATATATTAGAAAATTACTCAGCCACTCAGCCATAAAAAGGAATGAAATATTGTGATTTGCAGCAACATGGATGAACCTAGAGATTATCATTCTGAGTAAAGTAAGCCAGACAGAGAAAGACAAATATTGTATGATATCACATATATGTTGAATCAGAAAAGTAATGCAAATGAACTCATTTACAAAACAGAAACAGACTCATAGACATAGAAAACAAACTTATGGTTACCAAAAGGGAAAGGAGGGGAGGGATAAGTTAGGAGGTTGGGATTAACAGATACACACTACTACATATAAAATAGATAATCAACAAGGATCTACTGTATAGCACATGGAACTATATTCAATATCTTATAATAACTTATAATGGAAAAGAATCTGAAAAATAATATATGTGTATATATATATATATATATATAACTGAATCACTTTGCTGTACACTTGAAACTAACACAGTATTGTAAATGAACAATACTTCAATTAAAAAAAATAAAATGAAAAAGTCTTCAGACAAAGAAATGCTAGAGCTAGAAGTTCAAAGTTAAGTTTCACTGAAGTGGTAAGGACTAGAGGATATGGGATAGGACACACACAGTGTCTGCTACAATTTATGTTAAAATTTCATATGCAAAACATTAGTTTATAGGGTAGTTTTTTAATTAAGAGATGTAACATATACTTATAATTTGGAAGGTTATCAATCAGTTAAGTTTCCTTCATCACTCTTTTTCCCACCTTTTCTAACTCTGCCCTCTTGAAATTGAATGGAACTAGCCTAATTTTTGTTATTTGATCCAGCATTTCTTAAATCTTAATTCCTTCTCAGTTCCTAACATAATTAAGCCAATTTCTGAGATCGTGAGGAGCTGATAATCCAGTTAAAGCTCCATTGTAATTAGAAAGTTATGTCTTTTTTTCTGTGAAGCTCACATTCTCCTGTATTTCTGATTAGAATTAAAATATCAAGATGATGCATAGGAGATTCAATTACGACAACTATGACTTAATTAAGAAAATCCAAATATTCTGTTTTTGATATTAAGAAAATTTGCTGTTCAAAATATCCTTGCTTTCACTTCTTTCCTTTAAAATGTTATTATGAAATGTGTTGCATACCAGAAAATGCTTGGTGCAGTGCCTGGGGCGGGGTTTGGGGAGGGGGGCCTTTGGTCAGTAAGCACAAGGACACTGTGAGATACATTGTGCAGGTACATTTATAACTTACTGTAAAACAGTGAAAAACTGTCATTGGAAATGCAGTTGCTCAAGCACTGACATTGGACCTTTATGTCTTTGATTCCAGATAGTTAAATCATTTATGAGGAGCAGGGTATTTATGTGACAGAATATGTCAAAGTTTTGTCTTTAATGACGATTATAAAACAGTGCAGCTACTGCTGTTTTTGCTTAGATAGTGAGCATACAACATATGCTGTATGTAAAACGCAATTTGGTGGGACAAGGGGCTATTAACCCTTCTAAATGGACTATTTGCTGGTCAAAATTATTTTCATGATTAAAACAAAAGTAATATGAAAATACTTTCATAAAAATATATTTTTTATTTCTTTAATCATTTTTCTTCTGGTGAAAACTAAATCCCCAGTCTAATGTGTATACCTGTTTCTGTGTGTGTGTGTGTGTGTGTGTGTGTGTGTGTGTGTGTAAATTTTCTCTCATAGAGTTGCATTCAGAGTAAGAAACCAGAAAATTTTAGCAATATTTATAAAAGATGCTTTGTTCTGTGCTAGGTACTTTACTGCAAAGATGTGAATGTGTAAAAAATACAATATGTCCTTTTTCATAAAGATCACTGAAGAGGAAACCTAAGGACAAATTCCAACATGATATAAAAAAGGAAGAAAAGTTGACCAGTGACTGAGGGTTTACCACTGTTCTTATGTTACACTCCATCTTGCTCTATACTACTGTAAACTTAAACTATGTAGGCAAAATTGAAGTGCCAGAATTTTAGTTTATTTTTAAGGGGAAAGATCTAGCTAAACACTGGCATAGATTCTAGCCAAATACTCAGCACAGTTTTCAAGGGAGATAAATCAGTCTTTTATTTACATTACTTATATATTTACTAATTTTTTATTTAGAAAAATTTTCAAATTGTAATAAAATCACCTCAGAGTGCAAGTATGGATTAATGGCATTTAATTAGATGTTTTACTTTATTTTATTATTTATTTATTTAATTTATTTTTTAACACATTTATTGGCATATAATTGCTTTACAATTGTGTGTTAGTGTCTGTATAGTTTTTGTATAACCAAGGGAATCATCTATACACATATATATATCCTCACACCTCCTCCTTCTTGCGTCTCCCTTCCACCCTCCCTATCCCACCCCTCTAGTTGGACACAAAGTACCGAGCTGCTAACCCTATGCTATGCAGCTGCTTCCTACTAGTTATCTATTTTACATTTGGTAGTGTATATATGTCCATGCCACTCTCCCACTTCGTCCCAGCTTACCCTTCCCCCTACCTGTGTCCTCAAGGCCATTCTCTGTGTCTGTATTTTTTTTTTTTTTGCGGTACACGGGCCTCTCACTGCTATGGCCCCTCCCGCCGCGGAGCACAGGCTCTGGACGCACAGGCTCAGCGGCCATGGCTCACAGGCCCAGCCGCTCCGCGCCACGTGGGATCCTCCTGGACCGAGGCACGAACCCACCTCCCCTGCATCGTCAGGCGGCCCCTCAACCACTGCACCACCAGGGAAGCCCACGTCTTTTTCTTTATTTCTGTCCTGCCCCTAGGTTCTTCAGAACCTTTTTTTTTTTTTAATTACATATATATGTGTTAGCATATGGTATTTGTTTTTTCTTTCTGACTTACTTCATGCTTTATGACAGTATCCAGGTCCAGCCACCTCACTACAAAAACTCAATTTCATTTCTTTTCATGGCTGAGAAACAGTCCATTGAATATATGTGCCACATCTTCTTTATCCATTCATCTGTCAATGGACACTCAGGTTGCTTCCATGTCCTGGCTATTGTACACAGTGTTGCAATGAACATTGTGGTACATGACTATTTTTGAATTATGTTTTCTCAGGGTATATGCCCAGTAGTGGGATTGCTGGGTCATACAGTAGTTCTAATTTTAGTCTTTTAAGGAACCTCCATACTGTTCTCCATAGTGGCTGTATCAATTTACATTCCCACCAACAGTGCAAGAGCATCCCCTTTTCTCCACACCCTCTCCAGCATTTATTGTTTGTAGATTTTTTGTTGATGGCCATTCTGACTGGTGTGAGGTGATACCTCATTGTAGTTTTGATTTGCACTTCTCTAATGATTAGTGATGTTGAGCATCCTTTCATGTGTTTGTTGGCAATCTGTATATCTTCTTTGGAGAAATGTCTATTTAGGTCTTCTGCTTATTTTTGGATTGGGTTGTTTGTTTTTTTGATATTGAGCTGCATGAGCTGCTTGTATATTTTGGAGGTTAATTCTCTGTCAGTTGCTTCATTTGTAAATATTTTCTCCCATTCTGAGGGTTGTCTTTTCATCTTGATTATGGTTTCCTTTGTTATGCAAAATCTTTTAAGTTTCATTAGGTCCCATTTGTTTATTTTTGGTTTTATTTCCATTTCTCTAGGAGGTGGGTCAAAAAGGATCTTCATGTGATTCCACTAAGATCAGGAACAAGACAAGGTTGTCCACCCTCACTACTATTATTTAACTAGTTTTAGAAGTTTTAGCCACAGCAATCATAGAAGAAAAAGAAATAAAAGGAATCCAAATTGGAAAAGAAGAAGTAAAACTGTCATTGATGACATGATACTATACATAGAGAATCCTAAAGATGCTATCAGAAAACTACTAGAGCTAATCAATGAATTTGGTAAAGTAGCAGGATACAAAATAATGAACAGAAATCTCTTGCATTCCTATACACTAATGATGAAAAACATGAAAGAGAAATTAAGGAAACACTCCTATTTACCATTGAAACAAAAAGAATAAAATACCTAGCAATAAACCTACCTAAGGAGACCAAAGAC
The DNA here is from genome assembly GCF_005190385.1 of Monodon monoceros. Classification (NCBI taxonomy): domain Eukaryota; kingdom Metazoa; phylum Chordata; class Mammalia; order Artiodactyla; family Monodontidae; genus Monodon; species Monodon monoceros. The sequence goes on from NW_021703784.1 coordinate 34,774,184, forward strand.
TTGTATGCAGAAAACTATAAGACACTGATGAAAGAAATTAAAGATGATACAAACAGATGGAGGCATATACCGTGTTCTTGGATTGGAAGAATCAACATTGTGAAAATGACTATAGTACTCAAAGCAATCTACAGATACAATGCAATCCCTGTCAAACTACAAATAGCATTTTCCACAGAACTAGAACAAAAAATTTCACAATTTGTATGGCAACACAAGAGACCCAGAATAGCCAAATCAATCTTAAGAGAGAAAAATGGAGCTGGAGGAATCAGGCTCCCAGACTGCAGACTATACTACAAAGTTACAGTAATCAAGACAGTAATGTACTGGCACAAAAACAGAAATATAGATCAATGGAATAGGATAGAAAGCCTAGAGATAAACCCACACACATATGGTGACCTTATCTTTGATAAAGGAGGCAAGAATATACAATGGAGAAAAGGTAGCCCCTTCAATAAGTGGGGCTATAAGTTCTGGGAAAACTGGACAGCTACATGTAAAATAAGTTCTGGGAAAACTGGACAGCTACATGTAAAAGAATGAAATTAGAACACTGCCTAACAGCATACAGAAAAATAAACTCAAAATGGATTAAAGACCTCAATGCAAAGCCAGACACTATAAAACTCTTAGAGGAAAACATAGGTAGAATACTGTATGAAATGTTTTATTTTAATTTAATAAGTGACCTGTGTTTAATAAAGCCCACTTTAAGTGCTTGAGAGTAAGTTAGCCAAGCAGAGCTCCACAAACTGAATGCAGATAATTACACCACTAGGGGTTCTGGCAAGAAGTAGAGCAGCCAATGACTGGGCTTTTTAATAGTTATTTAAGTCAGAAATGACTATGCTTCCAGCACAGTGCACTCCCTGTATAGTATAGGCACTTAAAGATCAAATGAATAAATGATGAAACTTTTTTTTTTATATTTAATTTCCTGAAAATGTTTTTTGTTTAGTTTATGTCTGGTCATTTATGGGAAAATACCATTTAATTTTATTGTTTTTACAGTATATATTTCAATAAAAATACCCATTTGAACCATTCAAACTGCACTGTTCCTAGTTCTGGGTTTTTCTCACATGTTAATAAAGGAGCTATTGTGAATATAATTTGGAGTTATAGAGACTCAATAGAAGTGAAGGCGAAGTATTTGTAAAAAAAACAGAAAACTATTAGACAGAATAGCTTCAAGGGCAGATTTTGAAGCTGACCTGGCTTATGGTCCTGGAGGTATATGTATATATCTATGTCTGTGTCTATATCTATATCTATTTTTGTTAGAATACACTGAGATGTGAAAGAGTTGTTTTACTTCATTTTGTTTTCCTCCAAATATTTTTCAGTTCCTTTCTTCCATATTTAGAGAAGTGTCGTTCTTGTGCCTTACGGAAAATTTTTGTCTTGGCAGAAAGCAGAGGTGCTTGTAAGCACTTGTCTTTCTGGCTTTTGTTTACAAATGTTTAAAGTCATTGAGGAGATTATGATTCGATTTGTGTCCAAAGGCCTAGGAAACTAGATTATGAGTAACAGAGAATAAAATGATTATAAAAGAAAAAGTTTAAAAGAGTAGTTTATACCAGATTAAAAAGTATTCCCATAGAGTGGAGATAAGATATTTTAGGAGTGGGTGGTAGGGGTAGAATTCTAGGACTTTAAGGCTCCCAGCAATACCAAAAATTTGATGCTTCAATTACCACGTAAAAGCAACAGAGGAGGTGGAACTGAAGGGACCAGTTGGACCAAAACATAAGATTTTTAGCAGTTTAATCTGATTATCAATGATCACAGGAATGGGAAGGAGGAAAGAGACTGTTCAAATGTTGACTGAAGTTAAATGTCCTTTATGCTGCAGATATAATATATAGAAGCTTAAAGAGTCCAGTTTAATTTGGCAAGATTTTTATTTCTGTTCTGTCCTAATCATTTGTTCCTTCCTCTCTAGTGTATCATAGTCAGCCACATACAAACATTTATTGACTATTTAAAAATCCCTTTCTTCCAAGCTTTCCAAGTACTTCCCTAATCCCTTCCACATTATTTCCTACGAAAATCACTACTTGCTTTCTCCACATCCATAGTTTCCTTTCACTTTCAATCTACTTTAGTCTGACTCCTGTTCATACCACTCACTCACTTTCCACATGTCAAATCACCACGACTTTCAATTCTTTTTTTATCTGAACAAATCTCTGAGCACTGTTCCACACGTTAGACTCTTGTTCCTTCTTGAAATACATTTCTTCATTGGCTTTTGTAATGCTATATACTCCTGGTTTTCTTCCTTTCTACTATATTCTTTCTTAAACTCCTTAGTTATTTCCTCCTTTTTGGTCAAATCTCTGAATTATTTTAATTACTCTATGTTTTCTTCAATTTTTCCTTTTTTAATGTATAATACTATGTAGATGTTCTAGTTAATAAATATTAGTTCCTAGTAGAAAAATGGTCCCACAGACTGTGAGCTAATGCTACCACCTGACTTCTTTGGGTTTATCTTACCATTTAACCGTTATGCAAAGAAGAGTGTTACTTTATTCACTGGAGGGATTGAACCTGATTATGAAAGGAGAATAGAATTGATGGTTAACCTATGGAACAAGGAGGATTCAGCCTAGGCTTAGAGAATTGTCAGAGCACCTGTCTTAAAACTCTGCTATTCCAGGGTAAGCTATAAAAATATACTCTAGCAATTTAATAAGGCAGAGTTAGTAATGAATCAGACCCTCAGACCTTTTCAGAATGAAAAGATCATTCCACTAGGAAAAGTATCCCAACTAGCAAAAAACTGGGTGACTGCAAAGGGAATATTGGGTTGAGTAGACACAGAAAAGTACTAACTACTGCCCTATATCTACATGCAAATGTGACTGCTTTAATAGCTGTGTAATTTCCTTCCTTAATTTCTTGTCTATATTTAAATATGTCAACTAATTCCTCCCTCATCTTCTTTCCTTACTAGCTAGTAGAAGAAGTTCTATTGTTGATTACCCTCCATAATTTTGTTTTTTTAAGTTAAAGGATCTCAAGTGTAATTGTGACTAATCTATTCAAGGAATGAATATCACTGAGATATATGCATGGACTTATAGACCATTGGAGTTCCCCTTTATGGGAGGAAATGCAGTTATATCCATTTTTTCAACAGACAGTAGCATTATGTTAGGCAAGGATATAATGTTGCTTTTACTAGAAATTAACTTTGAGGACTAATGTATATAAAGCCACCTATATCCATTTAAAGTGTACAATTTGATCAATTTTGGCAGTTGTATCACCCATGAAAATATAACCATATACCCACTAGCCAATATTTTTTTAAAAGTTTAATCACAACAAAAATATTTTTCATACCCATTTGCAGTTAATCTCTCCCTCTGTTCACATCTGGAAACAACCACTGGTTTGCTGTTGGTTGGTATACTTTAGTTTGCATTTTCTAGAATCTTATATATGCAACCATTTAATATGTAATTTGTGTGTCTAGTTTCTTTCACTCAGCATAATTTTTAGATTTATCCATGTTACTGCATCAGTAGTTTGTAATTTTTTTTTCTGAGTAGCATTTCATTGTCTGGTTACAACTCAATATGTTTTATCTATTGACCTGTTGATGGACATTTGGGTTGATTCCCATTATTCAGCTATTGTGAATAAATCTATCAATATATTCATATGATTCTTTATACAGACAGATATTTTCATTTCTCTTGTTCACCACCCAGGAGTAAAATGTCTCTTTTATATGGTAGATTTTTGTTAAACTTCTGAATAAACTGTCAGCCAGTTTTACAAAGTGATTGTCTTATTTTACAAGTGTGAACACTCATTCACACAATCACTGAATGAGAGTTCCAGTTATTCCACATCATCATCAATACCTGGTGTAGTCAGGTTTTTCTCTTTTCGTTTTGTATTTTTCTCTCTTTTTCTTTTCCTCGTCTCTTTTCCTTTTTCTTTTTTTCTTGTTATTTTAATGCATGTGAAATTGTATCTCATCATTATTTTATGGTTTTAATCCCTATTTTTCTAATGATGAAATATGCTCATTTTTTTTCATATACTGTTAGCTGTTTCTATACCTATTGCAATGAAGTATTTATTCAAATCCTGTGCCCATTCTGGTATCAGGATATTTTTGTTTTTATTATGAACTTGTTAGTATTCTTTATATATTCAAGATACTAGTTCTCTGTCACGTATGTATATTGTGAATATTTTCTTACTTTCTGTGGCTTCCATGTTTCCTTAATGGTGTCTTTTGTATAACAAAGGTTTTTAACTTTCTGAAGTCTAATTTTATCAAAAATTTTAATGCTTAATGCCTATTACAAGATTGCTGAAATGTTTTCTTTTAGATGTTTAATAGTTTTACCTTTTATCTTTAGGTCTCTTATCCATTTTGAATTATATTTTTTTATGGTGTGAGGTATAGTTGGATCTTCATGTTTATTCAATATGCTTTCTAGCTTTTCTAGCAAATTTATAGAAAAAAAATTGAAATCTTTGTTAAAAACTAATATGTGAGAATCTACTTCTGAGTTCTCTATTGTGTTTCAGTTATGTATATATATATATATATATATATATATATTTTTTTTTTTTCGGTACGTGTGCCTCTCACTGTTGTGGCCTCTCCCATCGTGGAGCATAGGCTCCGGACATGCAGGCTCAGTGGCCATGGTTCACGGGCCCAGCTGCTCCACAGCATGTGGGATCTTCCTGGACTGGGGCACAAGCCCATGTCCCCTGCATTTGCAGGCGGACTCTCAACCACTGCACCACCAGGGAAGCCCAGTTATGTATATTTTTGACATTACCACACTCTCTTGATTGTTCTAATTTAAAAATATTTAATAAAATCAGGTAGGTTAAGTCCTCCAACTATGGTCTTCTTTTAAAGGTCACTTTGGATATTCTTGATCATTTACATTTCAATATAAATTTTAGAACCAATTTGTCAGATAGCATTTAAGAAAAAAGAATACTGAAATTTTGGCTGAGATTGCATTGAATCTCCATGTAAATTTGAAAATAAGTGACATTTTATATAATATTGAGTCCTTCAATTCCATAAACAAAGTGTATATCTCTATTTATTTATATATTTTTAAGTTTCTCTCAGCAATATCCTACAGTTTTTAGTGACAAGGTTTGGCATGTGCTTTGTTAAATTTATTTATAAATATTTTATGGAATTTAAATGTTATTTTGTTTCACACTGTTATTTTTTTTTAATTCTGTCTTCTATTGTTCACTGCTACTCTGCAAAATGCAATTAATATTTTTATATTAACATGTATCCTGTGACCTTGCTATATTCACATATTAATTGTAGAAATAGCTTTGTGTATTCCTGAAGATTTTCTTCTGAGATGATCATGCTGTCTGAAATAGAAATAATTACTTTATTCTCTGTACTCTGCATACCCTTTATTTGTATCTTGCCCCATGGAAATGCCAAAGACCTCCCGAACAATGTAGAATACATGTGGCAAAACCAATATGGGATAAATATGGTAGAAGCAGACATCCTCTTACTGTTACTTTTACTGGTTTGTTTTTTGGATATTATATATGAATGAAATAAAATACATGAATTTGAAGTATCCAAATCAATAGATTGTATGAGGTATCATTAGTTGAACCCTGGGACCATCTCAGAACTTCTAAGCTTTTCTCCATACCTCAGATAAAAGGATTTTCCAGGCTTCCCCATCAACAGGTAATCTGGTTAGATTTCACTAGTGATGGACATTATACAAAATTGGAAAGGCAGTGTTATGGACTGTACATTTGTATCCTCTGAAACTTCATATAATTAGGTCCTAACACCAAATGTGGAGATGGGAACCCTGGGAGTTAATTAGGGTTGATAAATTCATGAGGGTGTGGCCCTCATTATGGGATTGGTGGATATATTAGAAGATGAAGGGAGATTGATTTCTTTCTCTCTTTCTCTGAATGTGAGGACACAAAGAGAAGGCAAACCAGAAGAGGGCTCTCAGGAGGAACTGAAATGACTAACACCTTGATCTTGAACTTCCCAGCCCCAAGAACTATGAGAAATAAATGTCTGTTGTTTAAGGCAACTGATCTTTAGCATTTTCTTATAACAGTCCAAACTGACTAAGACAGACAGCAACTAGAGAACTGCAGAAAACAGTATTTGCTGGAAGCTACTCTAAGAAGGTAGCTGAAATCATTGTTGACTTTCAGCAGCTCCAAAACAATGAAAATCAGCTCTTTTGAACTTCAGGCAGGTGGAATCCTTGTGGTGGAATCCTTGACTCTCTGCATTATCAAGCTTCCTGAAAACTGCTTTGTTCTCCTTTGTTCTCTCAGCCTTCCTATTGGTTAGGTTTCTTTTTACCCATATTAAATCTCTTCTTACTCAAAATATCTATGGGATTTAAATTTTCCTTACTCACTGATACACTTCCACACATAAAAGGTATCTGGGAAGTTCATTCTCTTGCATCAGGCAGACAACTTCCTAAATAATGGACATGGTGTAATGATAAGGAGACATGAGTCACTTCAACAGACTCACTCTTGGACATAAATAGAATGATGGACCTCATCATCCCTTCTTGAATAGGATTTCTCTTTTCATTTTTAGGGGTGGACATGAGAAGGAAGAGGCATTTCTAGTCTTCTATCATTCATTAATACAATGTTTACATGTAAGAAAAGCTAATTTACAAATTAGCTTACAAATAGCTATCTTATGAATTACTTTTTAGAACATGTTCTTTTGGTAATATTGAAATAGTCTTTTTAATTACTATATAACTCTTTGTAATAGAATATATTATAGACAGTTGAGTGAGCACTAACACAAGCCAGTCTTTCAGGCGCTCTTAATTCTACATTTGCTGTCAGATTACTCTCCATAAATTAGTTCTAATTATGGTATTGCTCAGCCTCCCAAACCTTAGTTGGATACCATTCTATACACACACACCCCTTACACACAAAACATCCAACTACTTACCCTGATTAATAAGGGTGCTCTGTAATGATGATTGATCTAATAGTTTCCATTTTTACATTTTGCACCACTATTCATTTACTCCCAGTTGAAAGACTAGCAATTCTCCTAATACTCTTTACTCTTCTCTAACTTTGAGCTCCATCATGCTGTCCTTCATCATGAAATAATTATATTTCAATTCTATGTGTGAAAATTTCACTTGTTATTTTTATTCTAGCTTAAAAGCCTTCACATTTCCCCTATTTTCTCTAGGATGAGTTATCTTTCTTTCCTCTGAATTCTCACAGCCATTTATCTCTGCCTCAGAGAGCAATTCCTGGTTTGTATCTTTAAATTTATTTCTCTCTATAGGTAAGGGGATGTTAAATTTGAAGGCTTCCTGTTATCCAGGTTCAGCTAAGACTCTATAGTTGAAATCAAAGAGATACTACATCATCTATGCATAAATTTCTATGAGGTGAGACTCCAAAATTAGTCTATCTCCTTTTTGCCCATTACTAATCTTAAGGAGACTGATCAGAGAACTTGGGAGTGGTAAATTTTCTCAAGAGTTGTTAAGGATTTATTCATAATCTCTCTTCTACCTGTAGTGATGAGAAACATAAAGTGCAGGGAGAGCCTTGCCAGGTCTCACTCCTGATTTTACATTTGAAGAATTTTGCTAGTTCTGGTGCTGACAAGTGACTAGAATTATGCATAGAAAAATAAGTATTGAAAGAACCTGACATATACACCCTGTATTTTTTGGATCCTTAACTCTTGATGCTAACTCCAGACTAAAGAAATCTGAAGGAGAGTGGCTGGCTGGATCCACCCTGATGGGAGGGTGGATAGAGAGGGCTACAACAAAAAGAAGTTGTATTTTCCACTGTTGACAGGTGAAGATGAATGTTTTCTCCTGAATCAAGTGGGATTTCAGAAGATAGTCAGGTTTGAGTGGGCTTCAAAAGACCTCACTCAAGAGGTCTTCCTTCAGGAAGAAAGGCATCCTCAGTGTATCCCAGAGGAACATAAACAATTGGATATACATATATCTATATATAAAGAGATAGATAGACATAGATACAGATATAGAAATAGATAGATAGATAGATAGATAGATAGATAGTGTGATTTGTTATAAGACATTGGCTCATATGATTATGGAGGCTGGGCTTTTCCAGCATTTGCTGGGTGAGGTGCATCAATAATCCAGAGACCCAGGAGAGCCAGTGGTACAGTTCCAGTCTGAGAATTTGAGTCCAAAGGCCTGTGATGCAGAAAAATTGTTGGTGTAGGTCCAGTCTAAAAGCTGACAGGTTCAAGATCAGGAAGAGTCATGATTCACTTCCAGTCTGAAGGTGGGACAAAGTCAAAGTCCTAGTTCAAAAACCATTATTCAGGAATAATTATCTCTTACTTGGGGAAAAGTCAGCTCTTTTGTGATATTGAAGCCTTCAACTGATTGGATGAGACCCACCCACATCAGGGAGGGTAATCTGCTTTACTCAGTTTACTGATTCAAAAGTTAATCTCAATCAAAACCACCCTCACAGAAATATTCAGAATAATGTTTGACCAAATAGCTAGTCACCCCACCATCTAGTCAAGCTGACACATAAAGTTAACAAGCACACTCAGTAAGCAGAGATAAAGGTTTATTCCTGGATGCTGATATTGACTGGTCAAAGAGTGGGATATGGAGCGTGCCTCACATTCTTCAGGTCAGAGAGATCTCTCAGGAAACCCTACAGCATGCAATAGGTAAAAGGGCAAGCATTTGAACATATAATACATTCAGAGGGCACCAGCACTAAATCATAAGTTTAGAGTCAAGTAAGAATTGCTTTCCTTAATTCCTAAATACCTGCTCCTGCAATTGTGCAAGAACCAGGGGCAGCATTGTTCTGCTGCTCTTCAATATGACTGAAACCCTAGCTGGTAAAAAGTAGGCTTTGAATCAGAGAAGAATAGGAAATATTACTAACAGGCTGGATTTGTCATTTTAGTCACTGAATAATCAGACGGTTGAATTACAAAATGAATCTCAGGGCTATGAAAGGTCCATTATTTCCTGCTTTTTATCCAATTTAATTCAATTTATTGAATAATCATGGTATATATTAGTATTTTCTTCTACTATATGCTTCTTAGTGACGATATTCATTACACCTCCATGTTCATCTTGTAATAGGTAAATTATCCTATATGTTAGAAATACAGAAGCCTAAGTATAAGAAGAGACTTATGGAAGACAAAAAAGAATAACAGTTCCAAACTTTTACTGTTGCAAGATTCTCTTATCATCCTTAAGATACATCCACCTTAGAAGATAAATTGTTATAGCTTGCTCTTATTTACCTTTGTTACTAAGACTACATAATGATAGCCGAGGCAGAACCACCTCATATTGACTCTCTCTCTATAAGGATGCTCTTAAATGAGGTCTGTGATTATCTTTACTGAATATTAGGCATTTATCAGGACATTGGCGATACGAAAATAACTCCTGATTTCAAGGATGATGTATGGGAGTTAGCTATGTAAAGAAATAATTATAGTAAAGACTGATCATAGTAATCAAATAAAGCATAGTTAGCAATCAAATAGCACAATATCGTATGAGTTTTATTACAGTTATTCGAGCTGCATAACAAACCACTCCAAAAGTTAGTTGGCTAAAACATTTATTTTGCTGATGATTGTACAATCTGCAGGGTTTGTTAATGACAGCTCTCTGGCTCCACTCAGCATTATATAGTGGCTGGATTCATCTGAAGGTTTCTGGTCCGGGAACACTCAAGCAGCTGGGGACTGGAACAATAGGGGCCTCTCAGTCATCTTTCTTTATCTCTGTGTGGTCTCTGTATATAATCTCTCCAGCATGGACATTTAAGCAATGGCAAACTTCTTCTATATAGACTCAGGACTCCTAAGATACATGTCACCAGTGAAAGCCAGGTAAAAGCTGGTCACCCTGGGCTTCCCTGGTGGCGCAGTGGTTGAGAGTCCACCTGCCGATGCAAGGGACACAGGTTTGTGCCCTGGTCCGGGAAGATCCCACATGCCACGGGGCAGCTAGGCCCATGAGCCATGGCCGCTAAGCCTACGCGTCCGGAGCCTGTGCTCCGCAACGGGAGAGGCCACAACAGTGAGAGGCCTGCGTACCGCAAAAAAAAAAAAGAACACATCAACTGGGGCATTTCATTTGGAAAATTCAGTCAGCCATAGTTGCACAGAAAAGGAGGACCTATTTCAGAGTGGAGAAGTCAAGGAAGCCTTCCAGCAGGGGTAGTCAGAAATCCAGTACAAGAACCACCTGACTCTCCCTGCCTCTAGAGTCTGTCCACCAATCAATCCATTCTTCACATTACATTCCAAGCAAATAATCTAAAATGCAAATTGGATGTCATCCCCATGTCTAACACCTAGCATTCATTTCCAAATTTAAAGAACCTATACCAGCACTGTCATATAGAACTTACTGTGATAACAGAAATATTCTCTGTGCTGTACATTATAGTAGCCACTAGCCTAATTCTGCTTATTGAAAATTTAAAATGTGACTATTGCCACTGAAGAACTGAATATTTAATTTTATTTAAGTTAATTTTAATTAAATTTAAACACTACATGTAGCCAGTGGTTAACATTTTGAATAGCACAGGCATTCTGTGATAAACTCCAAAGTCCTTAAATTTATATTTTAAAATCCTTGTAACATCATGATGCTGTTATTATTATTCTATTTTAAGGGCAAGAAAAGAGATAAATATTTTCTACTTAAGATGGTAGAGCATGCCTTGTAATCTGCAGATGTTATTTTTACCTAGGTCAATGCAAGTACTGAGAACTTTTATGTGTAACATTCAGTGTTAACTCTAGGAAAAACTTTTACTGGGATCTGCTTTACTGGCGTTCTTTTCTGTAATGTGACGTTTTACAACCTCACATACTCTAAGAGGTTGACCAACCATGGGGAAAAAAAATCAAGGTTGTGCTCTAGTTCTCTTTAAAATATTGATGATATCTAAAAGTGTTTAAAGTCACCCCTACAAGGCTTTCTAAGTGATCATATTGTTCATAATCCAGAGATTTTGCATAACTTGTTATACTTGTGTAGTTGGTCTTAGGGGCAATGCAGTTTTAAGCAATTGTTAGTTCTCTTTAGATTATCTCCCCTAAACAAGGTAGTGAAACAGTCCCTTTAACAGACCTTTAACAGTATGGTGATTTATAGATCCATTGTATTGCACAAACTTAGACTTTTTCTCAAAATGAAAATATTTAGCCAAATATTTTTGACAGAATGCTAAAATTTCATATATATTGCATGAATTGTGATAGATACATAAGAAAGACAATAACATTTATCACACCACCTTAAATTAACAAAGCTGAAGATACCAAATTGGTAAAAAGTTCATATGTTAAGAATGGACCTGGAAGAGATGAGTGGTCTCTTTTATATACTTATACAGTCTATTTTGGGTCCATGTAATCTGATCCATACATTAGTCATCTTATTTTCAACTCAAGATTTCCTTTTACATTTTCTAGATGAAAAATGAAACTTAGCAGGGAAGATGAAAAGGAGCAACTAAATTCTGTTTACTCTGTGAGTTGTAATTCACAGTTCTTGCTGATTAGCAAAGAGCAATATTTGAAAGGTTGACTGTTTTGATATTTGCTTGCTACACTTAGGATAATAACTTTCCCACACATGTGGCTAACCAGTTAATGCAAAGCACCAATTTTTATATGAGAGAGATATCCCAGCAAGGGCCGTACATCTAAATATTCTAATCTAAATTTCCCTGTCATTTCCTTTTCATTGAGAATTTCTTGTAGGATGGAAAGTGATCCTACTGTGAGGTCAGGCCAGTGCTTCAGCAGGCTGGGCTGCTCCAAGTGCTGTGTTAGCTGGAGCACACAGTTGAGAGGCAGAGAATAAAGGAAGAATGTCCTGGTTGGTGATGGTGTTGGTGTATGGGACTGGATATTTGGCTCTCCCTGCTGCATCCAGAATGAAATGAAAGGAAATAGAAAAATGAAGTTGGGGGACTACACACTATTTACCTCTGTATTCTTCCCACTTTTTTTTTTTCTTTTTCAGTTCACAAAACTGAGTAAATATTGTATTGAATGACACAAATAAATATTTGTTTCAACTCTGCCCTCAAGTCAGTGAATTATCTCACACAAGTCATTTCATCTGGAGCCTTCTATTCTGGATTTGTAATTAATGCCTAAATTATTGGCTTGTCTCAAGAAGTAAATGTGTAATGCAAGTGAAATCACTCCAACATAATGCTTCTGAAACTTTAGTGAGCTCCAGGATCACCTGGAGAACTTGTGAAAGCAGTGCTTTCAAGCGTTGTACCAACATAAAGACAGAAAACAATATCAACTAATATCCTTCTATCTAACAGGAAAAGTAACCCTTACAAATTTGGATTCAGTAAACAATTTTCATTAAGAACAAAACAAAAATAGATTAGGATTTTCTAAATTGGGTCACATCAAAGAATACTTTATAGTATTAGTGCAGGTAGTTATATAACAATTCTTATATCACTTAATAAAAACGATTTGAGTTTATGTTATATAACTCTTGATTATTAAATCTCCAAATATTTTTTTTCTTTAAGAAATTTAAAGAAATAACTAAATGATCTGTTTCTAGACTTTAAAATAAATCAGGGTAGTAGGTCGAATAGTGTTTCCCCAAAATTCATGCCTACCCTAAATCTGAGAATATAACCATATTTACACAGGATCTTTTCAGATGTAACTAAGAATTGAAATGAAGTCATACTAGATTAGGGAGGGCTCCAAATCCAATGAAAACGCTTTTATAAGAGACAGAAAGGACAGATGGAGAGAGGAGGCAATAAATGCAAAGATTAGAGTGTCTACAGGCCAAGAGATGCTAAGGATTGACAACAATCATCAAAATCCAGGAGAAAGGCAAGAGGCAGTTTCTCTCTCAGAAAGAATCAACCCTGTCAGTACCTTGATTTTGGATTTCTGGTCTACTGAACTGTGAGGGAATAAATTTCTGTTGTGTTAAGCCATGAAGTTTTTGGTAATTAGTTACGGCAGCCCTAGAAAATTAATACCTAATAGTAGGTATAAAAACAGACATATGAGTAGCTTAAAATGTTTAACCTCTATTTTATTTTAGCAAGTAGTTTGTTACATGTAGAAATTCTCAACAATGTTTTTGAATCCCATTGAAAATAGGCAATGCTTTCACTGGTCATTATCTGGTCCCTAAAAGGCCTCCTAGTTCTCTGCATTCAGTTTCCATTGTCACTTCTTCTTGTAACTTTTCGGTTGACTTTCATTTTCCACTTTGACCTTCCGGTCCTCCTTACAGTATTTGCCCTATCACTACTCTTCCAACAACAAGGTTATGCAGGAACTGTCTTTCTTTTTTTTCCTCTTCCATGGTAAGCACAGATAGAGCTTTGTATCTCAAATAGCTGGCACTAGTGCTGAGTAACTCTTGTGGTTTCTGTCTCTGCCCAAGCATGAAAATAAGTCTGCACGAAGACTTTAGTAGGCTGAGTAGTTTTTTAAAAAACAGCCAACCAATAAAACTATACATACATATACATATACATGTGTGCATCTCCTACATTCAGGAAAACAGTTTTAACAGTATGCCTGATTTAACTTTATTGTTACGATATTTTGCTTTTCAAAGGTCCAATCAGTTCCTCAGCACAGCTGCACCCAGGAAGAGAATAAAAAAGAAGAGGTTTTAAAATATGCTAATTGTCATGGTGCTGGTTTAGTCTGAGCTACAAAATAGGCAATATTACAATTCTCAACTGCTCTGCTAAATAGCAATTACTGAACACTTTAATTTCATATCAAAACTGTCCTTCCTGGTAGACTGTCAATACAGAGTCCCATCTGTATCCATCAGAAATGTGTGATTTATGGTATTTTAATTAGTTTATAAATAATTCATAAAAGAATATGCTTGCTTACCAAGACCTGAAAACTGAATCCTTATAGCTTTAGATTTACCATTTGCCTTTTCCCTCATAATTTTTTCATCCCTTTAAGGAAAGAATGACTATTTAAAGAGTTTACTGTATTTTCAATTTAATCTCCGTTTAACTTTTGTGATTATGAGTCAGAGCAATTAATGTACTGATATTTTTCTGAATTGGTTATAACAATAAATTAACTTTATCAGAGAATCATCAATATAGCAGAAGCTGCATTATGTTATTTGGGCATATTTAGGCCACTGTTCCAATGTTTAAAACACCTCAAAGATCCCAATTTATTCATTAAGTAGTACATGCATTTTTTTGCTCTTTAAATATATATGTGTGTGTGTGTATATATATATATACACACACACATATTTTAGTGGGGATTGTATTTGGTGGGGATTCAATTTTTAATTGAATACAATTAAAATTGTATTTTTGTATTTTAATTGTACAATTAAAAGCTGTTTAGATGCTGCTAAGCCAAGTAATTGTTTAAATTTAAAGAAGCTAAGATCATATTAAGAATGTGAATGGAATGTACCACTTGGTGAAATATAGTGGTCATAAGTTAGTTTGTTCATTTCAACATTTTTTCTCTTTCCTTTAGATCTCCCTCTTCCACTTATGGAACTATCAGTCATATAGGCTTGACTCCAACTTCCACAGGAGTGAACATAGAACAAAAGCTGGGCTAACCAACACCCTCCAGGGAAAATTTTCTTGAGTGATTAGAAAAAGGTAAAAAAAAAAAAAATTCTCTTTTCTATATGATTGATGGCTTTGAGGATAATGTGTCCTTGCATTTACAGAGAGATAATATACTTAAGAATAAAGCCAAGAGAGAAGATATCAGAGCCAGCCAGAAAAGGGGAAAGACTATTTTCATTGAACTTTTGGATTTACCCATACTTAAGGTCTTGGACGTTTTAATTAGGATTCAAGGTAATAAATTTCCTATTTCACTCAAGCTAAGTTTTGTGTTCCTCTTGCTTGCAACCAAGGTATCTTAACATAGTAGATAGCCCAGAATATCACGTTATATTCTTAAGAGTTGGAACAATGGTGTATATCTTTTAATATATAATAGGCCATAAATGAGAAACTAATAAAAGATTAGGAATCTTTAAAAGTGTGTACATGCATCCATGAGCCTATGTTTTCTTTTAATATAGTTGATTTCTTTTCTCATATTGTTGTGATAAGAAAAGATGCTTGAAATGATTTGTTTTCTTAAATTTATTGAGACTTGTTTTGTGGCCTAGCATATGATCTATGCTGGAGAATGTTCAATGTGAACTTGAAAAGAATATGTATTCTGCTGTTTTGGATGGAATGTTTTATATATATATATATATATATATATATATATATATATATACATTAATATTAACATATTAATTAATGTAAACTATATATATCATATACATTATATATATATATATATATGCAATATGCTATTAAATAACCAATGGATCACTGAAAAAAATCAAAGAAGAAACCAAAAACACCTGGAAACAAATGAGAATGAAAATGCAAATACAAAATCTAAGGGACACAGAAAAGCAGTTCTAAGAGAGAAATTTATAGCAATACAAGCTTACCACAGGGAATAAGAAAAATCTCAAATAAATAAATTAAACACCTAAAGGAACTAGAAAAATAAGAACAAACAAAACCCAAATTTAGTAGAAAGAAAGAATGCATAAAGATCAGAGCAGGCATAAATGAAATAGAGACTTAAAAAAATAGGAAAGATCAGTGAAACTAAGAGTTGGTTCTCTGAAAAGATAAACAAAAGTAATAAACCTTTTGACAGAACCATCAAGATAAAAAGAGAGAGGGCCTAGAACAGTAAAATCAGAAAAGAAAAAGTTACAACCAACACCACAGAATTGCAAAGGATCATAAAAGATTGCTATGAACATTATATGCATATAAAATGGACAACTCAGAAGAAATGGACAACTTCCTAGAAATGTACAATCTTCTGACTTAACCATGAAGAAATAGAAAATATGAACAGAACAATTACCAGTAATGAAATTGAATCAATGGTAAGATAACTCCCCCAGAACAAAAGTCTGGAGCAAGATAGCCTCAAGATGAATTCTCCCAAACATTTAAAGAAGAGTTAACACCTATTCTTCTCAAACTATTCCCAAAAATTGCAGAGAAAAAATACTTTTAATCTCATTCTACGAGTCCAGCATCACCCTGATACTAAAATCAGATAAAAATATCGAACGCAAAAAAAAAAAATTGCAGGCCAATATCACTGATGAACATGGATGCAAAAATCCCCACCAAAATATTAGCAAAGCAAATTCAACAATACAAAGTGTCATACACCATGATCAAGTGGGATTTATCCCAAGGGTGCAAAGATGGTTCAGTATCTACATATCAAACAATGTGATAGTCCACATTAACAAACTGAAGAATAAAAGCCATATTATCATCTCAGTTGTTGCAGAGAAAAAGCTTTTAACAAAATTCGACATCCATTTGTGATAAAATCTCCAGAAAGTGGGAGTAGAAAGAATATACCTCAACATAATAAAAACCATATGTGATAAGCCCATAGCTAGTATCATACTAAACAGTTAAAATCTGAAAGTATTTCCTGTAAGGTCAGGAACAAGACAAGGATGCCCACTGTTACCACTTTTATTCAATGTAGTACTGGAAATCCTAGCTTCAGCAATCAGACAAAAATAAAATATAATATATCCAAATTGGAAAACAAGTATAAATGTTACTTTTTGCAGATGGCATGACACTATACATAGAAAATCCTCAAGGTGCTACAAAAAAACTACTAAAAATCATCAATAAATTCAGTAATGATACAGGATACAAAATTAATATACAGAAATCTGTTGCATTTTTATAGAGTTACAACAAACTATCAGAAATAGAGTTTAAGAAAATAATCACAATGTCTCACAGTATCAAAATAGGCATACTAGAGAAATAGAAAATCCTTAATAGCGGAGCAAACAAGAAGAGATTCAAAAGCACAGGTACACACTCTCCCATTATTTCACAAAAAAGGAATCTGAACCTGGTATTGCTGGGCCAGCAATGTGGGTCTGCATTCCAATGGAGGAAGTTTGTCGCTTGTTTTTCTTTCTTATTATAGATCCAACATGACAGTGCAGATTTGTCTGTAGTGTAATACAGTGTTTGGTATCAGCTGGATTTTATAGGCCAGGTGCCCAAAGGAGTTATCTAGAAATTTCAGTTAGCAAGGATCTAGAGATCTGAGGGCCCTTGGGGTTTTGGAGTGCCTTCTGATGAGGTAGGTTTGTGCTTGGGAATGGGGACCCCCAAGTATCAGGGAAACTGAGCTTGGATATAGTATTTCCTGCTGCTAGGAAGAAGATATTTCTCTGCCTCTTCAAGTATGTTTGGGCAACTCAAAAGAGCTCCAAGAATCATTCTCAGACACTTCTGCTTGTTTTTCCACAACTTCCTGAGCAAAGCATATCATTATTTAATTATTGTGATGATAATGATTAAAGCCCACACTGAAGCCTCGTCACACCATTATGAATGTTTTATTTTATTTTTTTCTCTGTAGTAATAGATATAGGTTAGAATCATGGTATAACAAGGATGCCTTTGATTCTACTGGTAACTACCTTGGATAGCATTCATGATAAACTAACATTAAATATGTTGTTCATTTTGAATTTTCATTATGTAAAGAGGATTCAAGTATACTAATTTTAACACATCTGAGCTTATATCCAAGTTGACAATATTTTTTCACACTGAACTTTCTAGGCAGAATTGAAGTCTCAGGCTAACCTTCTTTTTATGTACATGGATGCCTGGTATTAATTCCTTCACTCTGTATTTACCAGATGCTCCAGATATGTGCCTGACAATGTGAGTAGGAATGGGAAAACAAAGAATACATATGCCCTGTGTTACATATTATTAGAATTCTAAGCAGCCTGTATTTTGGAACACCCAAATATATGTTCTAGTTTCAGCATTTTGAAGATTATTCACATTTTGAAGGAGATCAATCACAAAATTGCACTTAATTTTTGTTTTTATTAACATGACTGTACTTCAATAAAAAGTTGATTTTAGAGCTGAATGTAAGGAAAGTAATGTTACTGACCAGTATTTTTATGATTCTGGATTTTACCCAAAGCAGGCATATTTCAGCTTAATACAATGTTTGAAGAATTATATTAAGGTTTTGTTTATAAAGGCTTTCATGGATTTTTATTGTAATACCTGTGACTATGCAAATATAAAACACTGACGATATTCAAATGTTCAACTAGGGGATTAACATATATAAAATAAATTCTGAACAAAAATATGTCATGTAAGAAAAACCAGACACATCAGAAGCTATGAATAAAATGTGAAATAATAATATACAGCAATTCATTGACAGTAATGGAAATTTTTATATGTCTACTGTGAGTGAAACTTTTATGATGACATCAGAATATCTTTTCACATTTCATCTGTAAACATGCTATGAAATTAAAGTTCTATCTGAAAGCTATGCATAACTACTTAGTTTTTCAGCAGTGGAATGTCAGAGATTATTACTCTTTCTTAGGAAACTTCTCCAATATTATTGTTATATTACTTATTAAATAAAATAGTCTAAAATTAAAAATAAATTGCTTGAAGCCCAAGGAAACTTTTGATAGAAATGCAAAATAAACCTTGGCAAATAGAACATTTTTATTTTGGACAGAGATAGAAATTACAAAAAGAAGACTTCTCAGTATCATGAAACAGGATTACAAATGACTTATTGATACTGAGATTTGGTATAGATTAGAAACTAATACAGCTATTTTCTACTTATATGAGTTGAAAATAATTTGACCAGCTCTCTGTCCTGTTTATCTATCTTCACTTATGGAAGGAACATAAGAGAATTATCTCTGCTAATTCTATTTGCTGATAACAGTTTGTTACATCAATAGTTGTTATAATAAATAAATAATGGTCATCAATATTTAGATAGCATATGTTGTGTTGTGCTTCTTCAGGCAGTAAAAATACACAGGCAAGGAGATACATCTGCTATGTGAATCTCTACTTCCTTTCATACCACTTCTTCTACAAGGCTTTCAAACAGTCCCTAGTAAGTGTTTTTTCAGTATGACTGGTTGAAATTTTAAGAAAATAAACGTGGAGGTTATGGGACATGTGGATGAGTACAGGGAATACCTAGGGATAAGGAAATCCTGATTCTCTTTTAATAGTGAAGACATGCAACAATGAAGATATGGCTGAGAATCCAATCAATAGGAAAGAAAAGGGAGGAATGTGTGTGTAGGCACTAGATAATAACATAAGAGGTGGAGAGAAGCAATGAATTAGAAAATTTACATTCGTTCCCTTGCCAAGTTTAAAATTTTTAAATAAAATTTCATACAAGTATAAAAGAAAGGAAAATCACTGTAAAATATCAGAAATAAGTTAAAATGTTACATTTTTCAATAGTTGAAATATGGATGTTTTTCTTCTTTTCTCTCCTTTTAATACTGAGCATATGTTTTTGCAAGGGGAAAATACACTTTAAAAAATTTTCACCGTGCCTCCTCATCTTTTTTGTTTGTCTTCTGAAACCAGTACACCTATCTATTTTTTCTACATAAACTGTTTAAATAATTTTTTTAAACCTAAGATATTTTATGTGGAGTAAAAATATCTTGGCATTTATTTAAACATTCTTTTTGTAGCCTTAAAAATTCTTCCCAGCTTTGATATTACACTTGTAATTTTGGTAGGGGAATACAAAGTATAAGAATATTTAGGTGTATTCCTAGTTCTTCAAAGCTTTCCTCATATACCTACTTTTCTACTCTATCTTCTAATACTGTTTCCTTGACACATTTAATTTGTTTTTTTTTTTGTGCCCACTCAACTGAAACAACGACACCATTTACCCTTTTTTTTGGCCACAGTCCCAAGGCTAAATCTCTTCTCTCCTTTCATTTTTCTTGGCCTCACTGTTGTCCTCAGTATGTTACATGATCCTCTCCTTTAAACTAAAAACAAGCTGTGTAAAGAAAATGATACTATGAATTAGCTGAAAATTTACGTTTTTCTAAACCACTGCATGGGTCAATTAAATGGCCACTATAGAAGCATTTGGAGAAGTTGGAAGAGAAAACAGATGTTTGAAAAAAGAATTTTGAATGTAAGATTATTTAGAAAACAAACAATATTTATTTGAAAATTGATCTGTCTGTATATCTGTCTAATCTTTGTTGTGTTAAACAATCACTACCTGTGATATAATAAAAAACATCTTGATTTTGGTTTCACATCATTCATTGAAAATATATTCATTTACTATATAGGCTGGCTTTTTACTCTGTGGGTATGAAAGGCGCTTAAAACTGGACACTTTACCTTCTGGGTATGTCCACATTTCCATAGTGGAGTACCTTTTACTTGAGTTCCCTTGACACAGGCAAATGAATGTCTTATCTGTGTAGTCAATGCAGCTCTTTCCTTAATTCCTTGAAATTCACTATTCAACACCAGTTTCTGCTGCTTGGTCCTCTACCCCTCTAACAAGACTTATTGTGAGGACAAAAATTACCTTGCTCTGGCTCTCTTTCTCTTTTATGTTCACAGAATATACTCATGAGTCCTTTAACTTGACAACCTTTGGGAGAGCAAACTTATTCTATCAAAAACTGAAGCAAAATAAAACAAAATTGTCTCATGGCTCAGCCTGCAAAGCAACTAGTAAGCCTATTGGTCTCTCTGTAGATATTCAGTTGAGAGTGTCATCTTTATCATTTTCTTTACGCAAATATTTAGTGTGAAAAAAGAGAAAAGAAAAGAAAAGAAAAAGAGTATTCCCTATCTACAGGTATACACATGTCAATGTGTGATGATACTTACTACTGATGTTCACTTTCTCCAGAATTAAGGTGAAGGAGGTATTTTATTTTACACATAGTAGCTTATACAACTAATCCCCTACCCCTATCTTGTCCCTCCCCATTTTTCTCTCCCCACTGGTAACCTCTAGCTTGTCTGCTACAGCTGTGAGTCTGTTTCTTTTTTCTTATGTTCACTAGTTTGTTTTATTTTTTAGATTCCAAGTATAAGTAATAATATACAGTATTTGTCTTTCTCTGTCTGACTTATTTCACTATGCATAATATCCTTCAGATTTATCCATGTTGTTGCAAATGGCAAAATTTTATATTTTTTAGGACTGAGTAGTATCCCATTGTTGTGTGTATGTGTGCGTGTGTGTGTGTGTGTGTGTGTGTGTATACTATATATGTGTATATATCACATCTTCTTTATCCATTCATCTGTTGATGGACACAGGTTGATTCCATATCTTAGCAATTGTAAATAATGTTGTTATGAATATTGAGGTGCATGTATCTTTTCAAATTAGTGTTTTTATTTTCTTTGGATATACACTGAGGATTGGAATTGCTGGATCATACAGTAGTTCTATTTTTAGTTTTCTGAAAACCTTCATACTGTTTTCCACAGTGGCTACACAAATTTACATTCCCACTAACAGCATACAAGGGTTCCCTCTTCTCCACATCCCCACCAATACTTATTATTTGTGGTCTTTTTGATGGTAGCCATTCTGACAGTTGTGAGGTGATACTTCATTGTGATTTTGATTTGCATTTCTCTTGATGATTAGCAATGTTGAACATCTTTACATGAACCTCTTGGCCATCTGTATGTCTTTGGAAAAAATGTCTATTCAGGTCTTCTGTCCAGTTTTTAATCAGGTTATTGTTTTTTGATATTGAGCTGTATGAGCTGTTTAGATATGTTTGGATATTAATCCCTTATCAGTCATTCCATTTGCAAATATTTTCTCCCATTCAGTAGGTTGTCTTTTCATTTTGTTTCTAGTTTCCTTCACTGTTCAAAAGGTTTTAAGGCTAATTAGGTCCCATTTTTGCTTTTATTTCCCATGCCTGAGGAGACAAATACAAAAAAAAAATATTGCTAAGATTTATGTCAAAGAGTGTACTGCTTATGTTTTCTTCTAGAAGTTTTATGGTTTCCCATCTAACATTTAGGTCTTTCTCACTGCTTTAGTTTCTAAATCAATGGGGATAATCTCTCAGGATAACTTTTAGGGTTAAATGAGAACAACAGTGGCCAAACTGTAATACATGCTGTTATTTTGATGTTCTTATATTTTTATATTCTTATAACATACTGTTATAAAAATGTGTATTGTGCTACTTTTTGATGGAATATTTTATATATTTATTAAGTTCATTTGGTCGAATGTGTCATGTAAGGCCTGTGTTTCCTTGTTGACTTTCTGTCTGGTTGATTAGTCCATCGATGTAAGTGAGGTGTTAAAGTCTCTTTCTATTATTGTGTTAATCTTAGTTTCTATCTTTGTCAATATTTGCTTTATATATTAGGTTGTCCTATGTTGAGTGTGTATGTATATATATATATATATATATACATACATATATATATCATACATATATCTCATATATATACATACATATATCATTGTTATATCTTCTTCTTGAATTGATCCTTTGATCATTATGTAATGTCCTTCTTTGCCTCTTGTAACAGTCTGTTTTAAAGTCTGTGTGTTCTGATATAAGTATTGCTACCCCAGCTTTCTTTTGATTTCCATTTGTATTGAACAACTTTCTCCATCCCTTCACTTTCAGTTCATGTGTGTCTTTAGATCTGAAGTGAGTCTCTTGGAGGCAGCATATATATGGGTCTTGTTTTTGTATCCATTCAGCCACTCTATGTATTTTGATTTGATATATAATTTGCATATAATTATTGATATATACGTAATTGTTGCCACTTTGTTAACTGTGGTTGTTTTGTAGTTCTCTTTTGTTCCTTTCTTCTTCTTTTGTTTTATTCTTTATGATTTGATGACAATCTTTAGTTATATGTTTGGGTTCCTTTCTCTTTTTTTGTGTATTATCTATTATAGATTTTTGGTTTTGTTTAGCATGAGTTTTATGTATAGCATTCTTTCTATATACTTTATTATTTTGTTATCTCTTAATTTCAAATGCATTTCAACAACCTCCAATTTTTACTCTCCACCCCTCATGATTACTATTTTTGTCACCATATTTTACATCCATTTTGCATACTCCTTAATTTGTATTGTGGATATAGATTATTTTACTCCTTTTGCCTTTTAAACTTCTTACTTACTTTGTACATGGTTGATTTACTATCTTTTCTGTATATTTGTTTTTGCCAAAGCTCTTTTCTTTCATAATTTTCTTATTTCTGGTTGTGGCCTTTTCTTTTTCACTTAGGAAATTCCCTTTAACATTTCTTGTAAAGCTGGTTTGGTGGTGCTAAACTCTTTTAACTTTAACTTTTTTGTAAAGCTTTTGATCTATCAAATCTGAATGAGAGCCTTGCCAGGTAGAGATTCTTGGTTGTAGGTTTTCTCCTTTCATCATTTAAAATAAATATATCATGCCACTGCCTTCTGGCCCACAGTGCTTTGCTGAAAAGTCAGCTGATAACCTTATGGTATGGTAGTTCCCTTGTACGTAAATTGTTGCTGTCCCCTTCCTGCTTTTAATATTCTCTTTATCTTTAATTTTTGTCATTTTAATTACAAAATTTCTTGGTGTGGTCCCCTTTGAGGTAATCCTGTTTGGAAATCTCTGTACTTCCTGAACTTGGATGTCTGTTTCCTTTCCCAGGTTAGGAGAGTTTTCACCTATTATATCTTCAAGTAAAATCTCTGCCACTTTGTCTTTCTCTTCTCCTTCTGAGACCCCTATAATGTAAATATTATTTCACTTGATATTGCCCCAGAAATCTCTGGGACTTTCCAAATTGCTTTTTTAATTAAAAAAAAATTTTTTTTTCTGTTCGGCTTCAGTGATTTCCACTTCACTGTCTTCCAGCTCACTGATTGTTCTTTCATATCATTTAGTATACTGTTGTTTCCTTGTAGTATATTTTTCATTTTGGTTATTGAATTCTTCATCTCTGTTTGATTGTTCCTTATATTTTCTATCTTTTTGTTAAAAACTTCTAACTGCTTGCTCTATTTATCCATTCATCTCCCAAGTATTTTGATCATGTTTATGATTATTACCTTGAACTCTTTCTCAGGTAGAAAGGTATCTCCACTTCACTTGGTCTTTCTTCTGGAGTTTTATCTTGTTCCTTCATTGGGAACATGTTCCTTTGTTGCCTCATTTTGCCTTTTTTGCTTTTTTTATTTCTATGTATCTAGTAGGTTGGCTATGTTTCCCAATCATGAATAAATGACCTTTTATAGGAGATCCTGTGCGTTTCAGAAGCACACTCCCCTCTGCTCATGAGAGCCATATGCTTTAGAGGTGCCCTCTATATGGGCTGTGTGGGTTCTTCTATTATAGCAGGCTGACAACTGTGGGCAGGCTGGTAGGTATGACTGGGCCTCAGTTTGATGGGTTGCCAGGCCCTGCCTTATGTGGAGGCTGTCAGCAGCTGGTTGGCAGGGCCAGGTCACAAAGAGTCTGGCTGTGGAAACCCAGTGGTCCTGGGGCTTTTGCTGGCTTACTGGTAGGCAAGGTCAGGGTCCAGGGGCTCCTAGAGCCAGTGCCCATTCACTAGATCCTGGTGCTTGTGCCAGCCCACTGACAGGCAGAGCCAGGTCATGGGGTCTGGCTGCAGTGCCCAGGGGTCCCAGAGCTGATGTCTGACTGTTGTTGTGTGGAACTAGTTCCTGACATGGCTGACTGAGGGACCTGTGGTGTCCTGGAGCTTGTGCTGGCATGTGGTGGATGGGGCTGGGCCTCAGCTGGTCCCAGGGTTGATGCTGGCTTGCTGGTGTGTGAGCTGGGTCCTGTCATGTCAGACTGTAGGACAGTGGTTATCCTGAGGCTGGTTTTCACCCACTGGTGGCTGAGACTGGTCCCAAGGCTAGAGAGCTTTCTGGCAGGAAGGGCCAGGGCCCAGAGGATACTAGGGCTGGTGCCTGCCCACTGGTGGGTGTAGTTAGTTCCCAGGATCACTGGTTGCAAGGGCCCTGGGGGTCCTGGATCTAGTACCTGAACACTGTTGTGTGGAGCTTAGTCCTGGGCCCTCTGGTAGGCAGGCTGTATCCAGGGGTGCCTGTGGGCTCAGGGGGTCTGAAGGCAGCCTATGTGCTGGTTGGTGATGCTATGTCCCTGACCAGTTAGATGCTTGGTATCCCAATATAGGTTCCTACAGGCTTGTGGGTGAGGGCAAGTCTGGGTCCTGAGGTTAATCTAGAGGAAGGATTCCAAAATGGTGCTTACCAGCACCAGTATACACGAGATAGAATGAGCTCCCAAAAATGTCTGTTGGCATTGTCTACATCCCAGAGTGAGCTACAGTTGCCTCCTGCCTCTCCAGGAAATTCTCAAAGATCAGCAGGTAGGTGTGAAACAGGGTCCTTTCAAATTACTGCTTCTGCAAAGTATCTTAAAGCTGTGAGATTTTGTGTGCTCCCTTTAAGAGTGGAGTCTCTATTCCCACAGCTCTCTGGTTCTCCTGAAAGTAAGCTCTACTGGTCTTCAAAGCCAAGTGTTCTAGGAGCTTGTGTTCCTGGCACAGGATCTCCCAGATTAGGAGTCTGATGTGAGGCTCAGAACCCTCGCTCCTTGAGGAGAATCTCTGTAATAATCATTATTCTCATGTTTGTGGGTCACCCACCTGGGGGTATGGGTCTTGAATATAACACAACTCAGTCCCTCCTACCCATCTCATTGTGGTTCCTTCTTTATGTCTTTAGTTGTAGAAGTTCTTTTCTGTTTTTTTAGTTATTTTGTAAATAGTTGTAATTTTGGTGTGCCCGTGAGAGGAGGTGAGCTCAAGGTCTTTCTACTTTTCCATCTTGCTAGTTTTTCATTCAATATTATGACCTGCTTATAGTTACATCACACTATATATATATATATATTATCCATATCTGTCTTTTTATTGGTATACTTTATTTACATTTGATATAATCACTGTTTTCTTAAGGCTTAAGTCTCGTATTTTATTTTTTTCATTTTCTGTTTGTTCCTTATTTTTCATTATTGTTTTATTTCCTTTCCTCCTGTATGTTACTAGGACATTTTTAAGAATACTATTTTAATTTATCCATACTATTTTAGGTATATCTCTTGTATAATATTTTATTGGTTTCTCTAGTTATTGCATTACACATAGGTAATTTATCAGAGTCTACTGAGTTAAACATTTTAAAAGTTTGAGTTTAATGTAGAAATATTTCATTGTTTTAACTCAACAATCGTCTATAGTTTATAATATAACTGTCTTAAATATTTCCTCTACATATATTGAGAATCACATCAGAAAATATACTTCTTGTTACAACACTTAAACATATATTAGAAAACTCAAAAGGAGAAAGATAACCTTTTTCTCTTTTTATTGTTCTTTCTTCTTTTCTGATGTTCTAAGATTTATTTTACCATTCCTTTTTATTTAATTAATTTCCTTTGGACATTCTTTTAGAGTAGGTTTACTCATGATCTGATAATGCTTTTATTTCTTTTTCGTTTTATGCCATGGCTACTGTGAATAGTGCTGTAAAAAACATGAAGTTGCAGATTCTCTTCAAAATACTGAATTAATTTCCTTCAGACATATACTCAGAAGTGAGATTACTGGATCACATGATAGTTGTTTTTAATATGTTTTGAGGAACCTCCATACTGTTTTCCAGAGTGGCTGCACAAATTTTCGTTCCAGCCAACAGTGCACAAACTTCCCTTTTCTTCAAATCTTTGCAAACATTTGTTGGCTTTTGTCCTTTTGAAAATAGTCATTCTAAGAGGTGTGAGGTGGTATCTCATTATGGCTTTGATTTACATTTTCCCTGATGATTAGTGATATTGAACATTTTTTCATGTACATGTTTGTCTCCTTGGGAAAAAATATTTATTCAAGTTCCTTTCCATTTTTAAACAGGCTTTTTGCTGTTGAATTGTATGAGTACCTTTTATATTTTGGATATTAAACATATATTTTTAGATATCAGATAGGTGAATATTCTCCCATTCTATAGGTAGGCTTTTCATTTTGCTGATTGTTTATTTTGTTGTGCAGAAGCTTTTAAGTTTGATATTGTCCCATTTGTTTATTTATGATTTTGTTGCTTTCACTTTTGGTGTCATATCCTAAAACTCATTGCCAAACCCAATGTCAGGGAGGATTTCCCTATGATTTTTCCTAACAGTTTTACAATCCTTGGTCTTAAATTTAATTTGTTAATCCATTTCAAGTTAATTTTTGTGAGTAGTGTAAGCTAGGGGTCAAATTTCATTTTTTGGCATGTGAATATCCAGTTTTCACAATACCTATTTATTGAAGAGCCTATCATTTTCCTATTTAGTATTTTTGATTTCCTTGTCAATTATTAGTTGGCTGAATGTGTGTGGGTATATTTCTGGGCTCTCGATTGTGTTCCATTTTTCTATGCATCTTTTTTTTTATGACAATAACATACAGTTTTGTTCACTAGAGCTTTGTAATAAAGTTTATAATTAGTAATTGCTTCCAGTTTTGTTTTTTCTTTGTGAAGATTGCATTGGCTATTCTGGGTCTTTTGTATTTCCATACAAATTTTAGGATTTTTTTTCCATTTCTGTGAAAAAAGCCATTGGAATTTTGATAAGGATTGCATTGAATCTGTAGATTGGTTTGGTGTGTTGTATGGACATTTTCACACTACTAATTCTTCTGATCCATGAACATGTGATATATTTCTGTTTATTTGTGTCTTCTACAATTTTTTAATAAATTTTTTGTAGTTTTCATCATACAGGTCTTTCACCTCCTTGATTAAATTTATTCCTAATGATTTTATTTTTGATGCTATTGTAAATGGGATTGTTTTCTTTATTTCTTTTTCAGATAGTTTGTTGTTAATGTATAGAAATGAAACTGATCTCTATATGATGATTTTGTATCCTGCAAGATTAATGAATTTATTGATTAGTTCTCATAGATTTTTGGTGGGGTCTTTAGGGTTATCTGTATAAGAGAATAACATCTGCAGGGAAAATTTTACACCTTCCTTTGTTATTTGGATACTTTTTATTTTTCTTGCCTGATTGCTCTGTCTAGGACTTCCAATACTATGCTGAATAAGACTGGTGAGAATATCCTTGTCTTGTTCTAATCTTAGTGGGAGAGTTTTCACTCTTTTACCATTGAGCATTATTTTAGATGGGTGTTTGTTGTATATAGACTATATTATGTTGAGATACATTTCTTCTATACCAATTTGTTGAGAGTTTTATCATTATACAATGCTGAATATATTTAAATGCTTTTCTTCATCCATTGAAATCATCCTATGATTTGTATTTTTTATTTTATTAATGTGGTATATAATATTCATTGATTTATTTATGTGGAACTCTCCTTGCACTGCAGAGATAAATCCCACTTGATTATGGTATATGATCATCTTAATGTGCTGTTTTATTTGGTTTGCTAGTATTTTTTTAAAGAACTTGTACATGTGTACTCATCAGGGATATTGGACAGTAGTTTTCTTGTGTTGTCCGTATTTGGCTTTGGCATCAGAGTAATGCTGCCCTCATAATATGAGATTGGAAGTGTTTCTGCCTCATCAATATTTTGGAAGAGTGTGAGATGATTGGTGTGAATTTTCTTTAAATATTTGGTAGAATTAACCAGTGAAAACACCTAGCCCTGGGAGTTTCTTTGTTGCAAGATTTGTTTTTTTTTTTTTTTTTTTTTTTGTGGTATGCAGGCCTCTCATTGTCGTGGCCTCTCCCATTGTGGAGCACAGGCTCTGGACGCGCAGGCTCAGCGGCCATGGCTCACGGACCCAGCCGTTCCGCGGCACATGGGATCCTCCCAGACTGGGGCACGAACCCACGTCCCCTGCACTAGCAGGCAGACTCTCAACCACTGCGCCACCAGGGAAGCCCCAAGATTTTGATTACTATTTCAATCTCTGTATTCATTATTGTTCTGTTCAGATTTTCTGTTTCTTCATGAATCAATCTTGGTAGATTGTATGTTTCCTGAAATTATTCATTTCTTATAGATTATGCAATTTGTTGACATCAGATTGTTCATAGTATGCTCTTATTATCCTTTCTATTTCTGTGGTATCAAACATAATGTATCATCGTTTATTCCTCATTTTGTCTTCTCTCCTTTTTTATTAGTTAATATAGTTAAAGATTTGCCAATTTTGTTTATCGTTTTTAAAAAAAATACCTCTTAGTTTCATTTATCTTTTCTGTTGTTTTTCTGGTCTCTATTTCATTTGTTTCTGCTCTGTTCTTTGTTATTTCTTTCCTTCTCCTAACTTTGGGGTAGTTTGTTCCTTTTTTCTATCTCCTTTAGGTATAAAGTTTGGTTGCTTATATATGTTTATATATCTTTTTTGTTCTTAAAAACAAGCTTTTTTTTTGCTATAAATTCCCTCTTAGAACTGCTTTTGTTGCATCCAATAAGTTTTGATATATTAAGTTTCCATTTTTCTTTCTTTCAAGACATTTTATTTCCCCTTTGATTTCTTCTTTGAGCCATTTATTGTTCAGGGGTTTATTGCTTAATTTCCACACATTGTGATTTTTTTTTTCATTTTTCTTTCCGCTATTATTTTCTACTTCCTGGTTGGAAAGTACTATGTATGATTTTAGCCTTTGTTGAGACTTGTTTTGTGACATGTCATATCATTTATTCTGGAGAATGTTCTGTATGCCCCTGGGAAGAATGTGTATTCTATATGGTGGAATGTTCTGTATATATTTGTTAGGTCCATTTTGTCCAAGGTATAGTTCAAATCCAATGTTCTCTTATTGATTTTCTTTGTGGATGATCTATCTATTTTTAAAAGTGATGCATTGAAGCCCCTCCTAGCCATGTAGTGTTGTCTATTTCTCCTTTCAGATTTGTTAGTATTTGCTTAATATTGGGTTGGCCGAAAAGTTCATTCAGGTTTTTACATAAGATATTAAGGAAAAACCCAAACAAATTTTTGGCCAACCCAGTAGTTTTAGGTGGTCCGATGTGGAGTGAATGTATTTACACATTTTAAATACTTTTGATGAACTGACCTCTTTATAAGTATATAATGACCTTTTTTGTTTATTACTATTTTGCTTGACATAGCATAGTTACTCCTGATCTCTTTTGGTTTCCAATTGCATGGAATATATTTTTCATCCCTTCACTTTGATTCTGTGGATGTCTTTAAAGCTGAAGTAAGTCTCCTACATGCAGCATATAGCTTGGTCTTGTTTTAAAATTCATTCAGCAACTCCTTTGCTTTTTGAATGGAGAATTCTATTCAATTCTCTTTCTTTGTTGAACCTCTCATTTTGTCCATGTATTCTTTTCCTAATTTTATTTAGTAATCTGTCTGGGTTTACTTGTAGTTTATTGAAGTTCTTTAAGAGAGTTATTCTGAATTCTATATTGGGGAGTTCATAGAATCTCCATTTTTTACGGTCAGTCATTGGAGTTTTCTTTGTGGTATCATGTTTTCTTGATTAGTCATGATCTTTGTGGTTCTGCTTTGGTGTCTGCACATTTGAGGAAGTAAGAACCTCTTCTACTCTTTACAGACTGGCTTCAGCTGCAAAGACCTTTACATGTCAGCCCAGTCTGAGGTTCTAGGTGAACCATATCATGGTTCTAGATACCATATCATGGTATCTGCAGGCAGGCTTGCTCCTGGAGTACTTGGGCAGACAGGTCTGGTTCCTGGGCCCTAGGTGGGCAGGCTTGGTTCTTATGTTCACAGGGATGGATCTAGAACCTAGGTTCACTGGGGTGGGTCCAGTTTCTTGAGTTTGATGTGATGGGCCTACAACCTGAGTCTGTGTGGGCAGACCTGGATGCTGGATCCACAAGGGCCAACCAGACACTAAGTTCCACTGGTGTGGCCTGACATATGGGTCCATAGGGGCCTGTCTGGGTTGCTGGTTTCACAGGAGTTCATCTAAGCCGAGGCTGGGGAGTTGTCCTGACACCAATGTGAACATGGTGCTTGGGGCTATATTTGTTTGCCTAAATCTCAAACCTTGGGAGCTAGACTGGCACTGAGACAGACCCAGAGCCTGGGTGCATGGGAGCCAGCCTTGAGGCTGGGCTGCTGCCTGGGTCTATAGTAGTTGGGCTGGCACTGTGCTCATACTGGACCCTGAATTCACATATGTCCACCTGGACCCTGGGTTCTAGGGGCTGATTGGGAGCCTGGAGCCACAGTAGTCATGGGAGCTGACCAGTACTAGATTGTGCCTAAAGCCTGGATTTGAGGGAGTCCACTGATGGCTCTGTGCCACTGTAGCCAGACTGTGCCAGAGTGGGCTAGAAGCCTGGGTTTGCAAGAGACTGCCTGGAGCATGGGGTCACAGGAGCTGCCTTGGGCCATGGAAACTGGTTAGTGTTGGGGTAGGCTCAGAGCTTGGATTTGAAGGAGTCTTCAGGGAGCCACCTAGGAATGTGGAAGTTGGTCTAGGGCAGGAGCAGCCCAGCTCTTAGATCCACAGTGAAGTCAGATGCTTAGTTCCCTCTCCTTGTCTAGTGGGGAAGGTGTTTCACTCCAAACTGGGTTGCTTGGTCTTGAGAGTGGATGATGGATGTAAAATGAATCCATTTTTCCTACTGTCCTGAGTGTTTCTTTTTTCATTTGTGTGCTTTACCCAAGTGCTGTAATCTGTCACCTAGAATCCTTGTTTCTTGTGAAGGTATTTTTGTGCACAGATGATTTTCAAACTGATTTTTTCTGGCTGAGGAGATGAACACTAGAAACTCCTTTGCTGTCATTTTGCTCAATTCACTGAATTTTTTATCTTTCCTTTCCATTTGGTGATTGAGCCCATCTGGTAAATTTTGGTTTTATTTTAATTTTTCAGTTTTATAATTTTCATTTATTTCTTCATATCTTCTGTTTATTTGATGAGAATTTCTTTTTTTCCCCCATTTGTGTCAATCATGTTTACAATTTTCATGGAATCTTTATGATAGCTGCTTTAAAATCCTGTCACAATTCAAGATCTGTGTCATCTCAGTGTTGGCATCTGTCGATTATTTTTCACATTCAACTTGAGATTTTCTCTTTTGGTGGGACAAATGAGTTTTCATTGTTTCCTAGATATGGTGGCTATAATATTAAAAGACACTGGATCTTATTTAAATCTTCTGTTTTAGTAGACTTTCTCTGACACTGTACCAGTGGAAAAAAGGGTAGTATTGCCTTGTTACTTCTAGAAAGGGGTAAAAGTTCAGGTTTCCCCCTAGGCATCCTTTGATGCCTTTGGTAGGGAAAGTTTACTTCATTGGTTGGATGGAGCGTATATTTCAGATTTCCCACTAGACTTTCACTGACATTACCCTGGCTGTGATGGAGAGGAGTTCCTGGTTACGGGTTTCTAGGTGGCCTCCAGTAACACAATGGGAAGAGAGAGGAATCATTATCATGATGTGACAGTGAAAGTTGCATTCCCACTCTGCATCTTCTTACACAGGTCTTGGGGATATATGGTGCCTTATGGTGGTTGGAGTCAGCATTCCCACTTGTTCTCCACTGACACTATGGAGGGGGTCCTTGTCACCATTGGACTGGGACGAAACCCCCAACTCCTCACTCTGTCTGCTCTGAAACCAGCCTGTGGAACAGGCTGCAAGCATGACACATTACAGCCCAGAAAGAACAGAAGTCTAGGGTGTTCATTTGGCCTTTGCTGATGGGGATGAAGATGGTACCATGGGTTCCTTTACCATGTTTGCTGAGATAAAACAGTTATTGTCTAAAATTTCTGCCTTGCTGCGTTGCCTTTTTCCTGGTCTTAGGAAGAACAAGTTTTTCTTGTTGCTTTTTTGTTGTTGTTCTTATTAGCTTTTCCAAGTTGCCACCTTCTTTAGCACCAAGTCTGGAATATGTGAGGCAAAAGGAAAACCCGGGTATAATGGTCAGTTTCATGTGCCAATGTGGCTATGCTGTAATACACAGTTAGTTATTCAACCAAACATTAACCTAGGTGTTACTATGTAGGAATTTTGTACATGTGATTAAAGTCTGTCATCAGATTACTTAAAGTGAGGAAGGTTATTGTACATAATCTTTGTGAGTTTGATTTAATCAACTAAAAGACCTTAAGAGCAAAATTGAGGCTTCCTTGAAGAAAACACATTTTGCTGGTGGATGCAGCTTCAGCCTGTGCCTGAAAGTACTAATCTGCATTTCCCAGTGGACTGCATGACAGCTTTTGAACTTGCCTTGCCAACCTCCTTAATCATATAGGCCATTTCCCTGCAATAAATATTTTCATACCAGGAAGTGATGTGCTGCTGTAACAAATGCCTAAAATATTGAAGTAGTTTATAAGTGGATAATAGGTAGAGGCTGGAAACATTTTAGGAAGCATGATAGAAAAAGCCTAGATTCCCTTGAACAGATTGTTGGAAGAAATATGAATATTAAATACTGCCAGTGAGGATTCAGGAGGAAGTAAGGAGCATGGTAGAGAAAGCCTGTATTGTCTTAGAGAATACATGCATCATCATAAGCAGAATGTTCGTAGAAATATTAATGTTGTAGGTTCTTCTAGTGAGAACTCCAAACGAAATGTGGAACATGTTGTGGAAAATAGAGGAAAGGAGGTTATTTCCGTATAATGGAGAAAACTTAGCTGAACTGAGTACTATGTTTATGTGAAAGCAGATTTTGTAAGTAATGAACTTGGATATTTAGCTGAAGAAATTTCCAAAAAAGTTGTTCAACATTGAAGTTCTAACAAACATCCAGTACCTTATTTGAAGACAGGGTCTTTACAGAGTTAATAAAATTAACATGAGGTCATTAGGATGGCCCCTGCCCTAATATAACTGGTGCCCTTATAAGAGAGGGAAACTTGGACCCAAGCACACACATAAAGAGAAAGCCATGTAAACATGTTAAATGGTTATCTACAAGACAAAGAGAAGCCTGGAATAGATCCTTCCCTCCTTAGGAGTAACCAGCCCTTTTAACACCTTGACTTTGGACTTTTAGCTTCTAGTATTGTGAGACAGCAAATTGTTGTTTAAGCCATATGATGTGTGGTACTTTGTTATGGCAGCCCTAGAAAACTAATATATATACTGAACAAATTTTCAAAGTGAATGGATGGAGAAAGGAATATGGTAATTTGATTACTTCTCTCAGAAAATCTGGTCCTCCCAATCAGTGTGTCAGAGATATTTTATTCTTCCAACCTTGTTGCCCTTCCTTCAGACTAGCATTTTGCTGGGGGTTGATAATCTTACTATTTAAATTTTTTTGCACCTGGGAGACAGTATAGATCCAAGCAGGCCTTAGAGTCATATTGCTGGGGCTTGCATCCTGGCTCTCCCACCTATTATTTGCGGGTGTCCTTTGGCAAGTTATTACTGCTTTGTGCATCAGTTTCCACATCTTTTAAATGTGTATAGTAATGATTTTACTTCTAATATTATAGTGAGAATTACATGAGGTAATCTCAATTAAATAAATGCTAAGCATAGTTTTCTTTTTCTTTTCTTTTTTTTTTTTTTTTTTGCCTCATTTTTTTGATCTTTATTCTACTCTTCTGGAAAAGATTCAAATCCACTTCTGTAGCTCTTTCACCTGGTGAACAGTAGAGTATAGTGATGAAGAGCATGGACCTTGGAGATGAGCCAGGGCTTAAATGCAGGCTTTGCTCCTCACTTGGTTTATGATCAAGGGTAAATTACTGAATGTGAGAGTTGCTGTGGAAATTAGATAAAAACAATGATTTTAAACTACTAAGCCTGTGCTTGGTACATAGTACATATTCAATATTAGTAAATATTATGTGCACCTCCCCAGTTTTGCTCCATAGTCAGCTATTTCTTATGATTCATCATATCATCATATACAGAGCTAGGGTCAGCTCTTTGCACTGACTTTATTTTTTACATCCTCCCTTCCTTTCTGGCTCATTTAATTCAGGCTTTTCAAAATTTCACGATGAGCAATCATTTCTCTTCCTATTTGTCTGCCCCAGTTTTTCACTGCATCACAAATGAACCACAAGTTCTTAGCTTTCAACCACCTATCTCTGTTCATATCTGCTTCTCTGTCTCCAGAATCCCATAAGTTCCTGACATGATATAATGTCAGAAGTATGCATGCTTTTTTATAGATTTGTTTTCTCTTGATTTCCTTCTCCCATTTTTTTCTTCATTAATTTTCATGCCATTGAATTTTTGAATAGCCTCCTATTTATCAATCATTTGACGACTTTCCTATTCCAAGAACAGTTTGAATAGATTTCTCTCAGAAGTACTTTTTAGGACCATTACATGGATGGATTTAGAAACTTTTGTTTCCTCAATCATGCTTTATGTCACCCTTCTTAATATTTAGTACTTCATGGTTTAAATTCAATTTTAAAATATATTTCATAGTTAGATGTTTTTATGGGCTGAGTTGTGTTTCCCCTCTAAATTCACATATTGAAATCCTAATCTCCAGTGCCTCAGAATATGATTGCATTTGGAGATAGGGCCTTTAAGGAGGGAATTATTGTAAAATGAATCATATGGATGGGCCTTACTCTAATATGACTGGTGTCCTTATAAGAAGAGGAGGTTATAACCCAGACACGAACATAGGAAAGCCCATGTGAAGACAGAGAGAAGGCCATCTACAAGCCAAGAAAAGCAATCTCAGAAGAAACCACTCTGATGATTCCTTGATCTTGAACTTCAACCCTTTGGAATTGTGAGAAAATAAATTTCTATTGTTTAAGCCACTCAATCTCTGGTATATGTTATGGAAGCCCTAGCAAACTGATACACATTTTTTTATGAATTTATACAAAATAAATGATTCTTTTTTGTAGAGAAAATCTTACCTTTGTAGAATGATGGTAATTATTATCTGCCCCCAATCAGTAAGCAATGCAGTTGGTTCCATGAAAAAGCAAATTTATAAAGCACAGAATATTATCAATTGTTGCTATTCCCAATTCCATTTGCATTTGTGTTAGATGAAAGCTTCTGGATTCAAGATTCCTCTCCTTAAACTATGGAGCTCTTCTGACTGTTAATTGAAGACCAGGCCCCAAATGACAAAATTTGAATTTATGAGTACAGTTAATGTTGAAGTAAATAAAATGAAACAGTTTAATAGGATCTTTTGGAAACATTTTCAAAAATGTAAAAAATATTGTATAAACAGTTCTGAATTACCCAATAATTAGATAAAACCCGTCAAAGATGAAACACTAATAAAAAATTGGAATTGATAAAATATATAGAAATATGCAACCACAAAATTTAGAAAGTATTTTAGAAAAGTGGACAATGATAGTTCTTCAGTGCTTAGGTTTTGTTGAAAATCCTGGTCTAGTCCTGGGTGCAAATTATCTGTTAGAGTATACGAGAAACAAACGTTTTTCAGGCTTTGTTTTTGGTTTTTGTTTGTTCGTTGCAAAACCTGGGATCATGCTCCAAGAAAAGTAACCACCCTATCAGTAGGCTTTCCTTCTAGTTTTGTTCTTATTTCTATCTAGTCTTATAACTTCAAGAAGTCTTTCCTTTTTCCAAACTATTCTTTTGTAATTATCATAATTGTAAAAAATAATTTAGTTACACTACAAATCTAGCATGTGATCATGAGATGTTCCCTATGTAAGCCTCTTTAATAGTTCTCACTGCTCATAAACTTCCTTCTAACTCTGCTGGGCTTCACTTGAAGCAAGCTCAACACCAAGGTTTTCTTCTCCTCTGGGTGATTCTAAAGCAAGTAATCTGTAGACCCACCAAGAAAAAACAAATAAAATCTTAGTCTTCTTGCTGTGTATCTTCCTTATACGTTTTTGTTTCTAATCCCTGTTTCACTTTACTTATTCTCAGAACAAAACCATTGATAATGATTGCATTTCCCATTCCAAGTGAAGTGTCTTTGACTTTGCTGATATTATTTCCTCTGTGTTCAAATTTCTGTACTCCCTTCCTGTGTTTAATTTCTAGTTACCTTATTTTTATAAGTAAACAAAAATACCAAACATATGACCATTTTACATGACCTCTCTTCCACAAACACCCACTGTGAGGTTAGGGAACTCTCTTCTTCATTTTCTTTATTTACAACTTTTGTAACTTTTATCATGTGATCCTGCAAATACCTGTTAACTGTCTCACTTACCAGACCTTTAGCTTCTTGAAGATAGTGACTATAGTTGTTGTTTGTTTTTTACTGGGTAGTATAACACATTTACATAGTGGGCACTTAATATATGTTCACTGAAATAAACTAGAACATCATAAACAGACATTCTACCACATTTCTAAACTATATTTTTATTATATATATAATATAGTATTACACCATAATAACAAAAATCTCTTAACTCACTACAGAATATCAATGATCTTATAAGACAAGGTTTCATATTTTCAAATATACATTCAGTTTACTCAAATGTAGGTATTTATAGAGTGAAAGTTGGCAGGAGTTTAATAGAAACTAGCCAAAACTTGGCAGTTTGTGGCAAGGAGCTTAGAAGAAACTGTTTCTTGTTTGGACAAACATAGAGAATTTAGGTCACTAGACTAGCCTTACATAGATTGAAACTGGGCCAGGTTATAGGCTAACCATCCTGCTCTCTAGCAAAATGTGCCCTGGGATGCTTAATGACCACAGATGATCAGGACTTCAGCTTTATGTCTCATCCAATAAGATCTCTTATCTCTCAAGACACTAAAATGAAGGATGAGTCATAAGGAAATCAATAGTGTTGTATTCAAACAAGGCTCTTTAGACCAAAACACATTCCATTTTCTCATTAGTCATGGAGCCAAAG
Organism: Monodon monoceros; assembly: GCF_005190385.1. Taxonomy (NCBI): domain Eukaryota; kingdom Metazoa; phylum Chordata; class Mammalia; order Artiodactyla; family Monodontidae; genus Monodon; species Monodon monoceros. The sequence goes on from NW_021703784.1 coordinate 34,812,001, forward strand.
AGGAAAGGGAGGAGGATCTGCATTCATTTCAAATTGCACGCAGATGGACCTCTTGGTTCCCACTGCCTAGTGAAGGCTCCAAAGTGCACACAATTAAATGTATTTTATTAAAACCAACTTTAAAAATGCATGTTGTTTTCTCCCATTTATCCAATAATTGATTAATTACAGCCTGCTTTATTTCTCTCAGTGTCATTTTCTAGTTTCATTTGTCCTTTACACTTTTGAAGTTTGGTTGGCTTTGGGAATTGTGTTTTAACTGAATTTTTAAAAGATTTGAAGATATTTGATTTCCTTTAAAAGAACATAATGTATCAATTTTCTAAAGCCATTAGTTGGTATGTATGGATTTATTACTTCCCATTTTTTATGTTTTCCAACACAAGGCAGAGGTCATATAATTGGAAAGGCAAGATGGTTGTTTCTAACACCTTAGGAATTTGTTCATATTCTACTTCAATGTTATGAAATAGAAATATAACGTGAGTCACATATATAATTTTAAATTTTCTAGTAGCCATATTAAAGAGAATAAAATAAACAATGAAATTAATTTTAGTACCGTATCTTATTTAACCTAGTGTGAAATAAAATTCTTATTTTATGGCAAGACAAGAACATTTAAACATAAAAAAAATTCTTCTCTGCCCTTTGGCTTCCTCTCCCCCCCCCACACCTGTGCATTGTGTATCTGCATTATACATCTACCAAACCTCCCTCATTGGCAGAAATATCTACTCAACCATACAAAACAACATGCTCTTAGCATCAAGACAACTCCTTAACAGATAACATTCCTTCTTAATCTTGTAAGGGGCCACAGTGATACTTAGATCTGGATTGTGAATAATATGTCATTTAATGTAAAGCCGGCCCTGTGTCTCAAAAAACTTATATAACTGTACCTTGACTTCTAACTGGTGGAACAGTTCTCAGAGATTTCAGTGATATTATTCATGGGTTATAATCCTCAAATTTGGTGCAAATAAAATTTTCCATTTCTTTCTTCAATCGACTGTTTAATTTTTTATCACCTGGTGACATTAGTATTGTACATCCAGAATGTTAACATTTCAACATGCAATCAATATAAGTATTATCAATGAGTTATTTTACTTTTTTTCTTAGTAATAAGTGCTTGAAATCTGGTGTGTATTTTACCCTTAGAGCACATTTAAATTTACACTAGCTTCACTTAAAGTGTTTAAGTGGCTACCATAGTGAACATCATGGCTCTACTTGATCTAACTATAGCACCACAATAATAATAAATCCCTTTGGAAGTTGCATCATTGCATTTCACCATGTCCAAATATTAAAATCTCTTGAATATTACTCTCTCCCTCCATCACTACCACCACCAAAACAAATACAAAAAAAAGTGTGATTTATTTTACTTCAAAATGTCTGCAGATTGTACAGGATGTTGTAGCTTTATGATCAGTGCTTAGAGAGCAATTAACATTTGAATTAAGCCACATGAAGATAAAAACAGGCGATTACCCATTTTAAGCTGCTAAGTGGTGTTAATTGCTGGCTGTAGACCACAAGCGGAGGAATTTTCTGTGTATTATACAAACAGAACAAAATAAAATAGAAGTTTAAAAAAAGTATTATCCCCATTATAATAAGGTACAGTATCTGGGAATATAATGTATCCTTTTAACCTCTGACATTTATGAAATTGATCATGAACAGATAATATTTATGAGAGAAATTATATATATATATAAACAATCATATATATATGATTGCTCATCTTTATTTTCAAGTAGTAAATACTCAAAACATTCATACATACAGTTAGAAATGCTTTAAACATTTCATAATTTATAAAGCTGTCAGTGGATAAAGTTCTTGATATTTAAATCAATTAAGAAGAGATGTGGTTAAATCTTAGTTGCAGGAAGGTGGGAAATATAAAGCATAGTTAAATTAATTCTGTTAAGAACTGTTTAAAGAAGTAGAATTTATTAGATAATTAGACTGTGCTGATTGAGCTAAGTTCTATCAATATTTATTGACATTTCAGCTTCTGGTTTTAGTTCCTGAAATGATGACTAAAAAAATATTATTGGTTTCCATTTCCAATCAGTGGGATTGTGAAACAATAAACTGATCACATGGAGAAATTAAAAGTGTTTGGTTATATAAAATAGTAAACATGATCAGTATAGTTTATTCTTATTAATGCGTATTGTTAAAATGAAGATATTGATTTGATATAGAATATTTCATGGTCTAGTTTAGGATATAAATTGACATTATTATTTTGGCAAAAGCTACTCTCATACAGAGTCCCCTTGATTTCTTATTCTGTACAACCATCTGTTGATCAGTTTGGCTTTAGGGCATGAGTTTCGTAGTCCTATAATGTGACATATATATTTTCAGTGGAGGTTATTGTGTTGCTACATTTGCCACCTGATGCATGTTGTAATTTTATCTTTTACTACTAGGTCATTTCCCAAATCTAGCCAGGCTTCAACTATTATCAATTGGCCTCAATATTACCCTCAACTTGATGAAATTTTAGACATGCTTGCTTCTTCCCTACTATTGGCCCCTGACCATACACCCTTTTCATAGAGCATTTCCTTTAGAGCAATTATAAATTCTTTCTCTGCCCCTTTGAGATGGAAATCTCCCAACCTCTTCCAGTGTTATAACCCAGACATGTCTTTCTCAAGGATTGGGGCTCATTTTTTTGAAATATAACATCAAGAAAGACAGGATTTCTATATACCAGTCTTTGTGAGATGACTGATGGCTGACTTGATAAACACCAATTAGCAAACACAGGTGGACTAATTATACTGACCAACCTCTCCCTTAATCCCCTCCAGTACTTTTCCACTAATTTATCCCAGTGCTTCAAAACTAATCTGCCTTTTGTTTCAATGGACTTGGAGTTGACTTCAATCTCTCTCCCCTACCTACCACAATAGTCTTAATTCTTAATGTAATAGTCTTGAATAAAATTTTCCTTCCTCTTTAATTTCATTGTGCTTGACTCTGGTGCAACTTTTCTTTGACTATTTCAAAAGCCCCATATCTGGGCATAGAAAAAGAGGGTCTTGCAAATTTACTTTATATAATTAAGTCTTACACTTATGGCATTCTAAAATTATCTGCACTTAATCTAGTACTGATCTCCGGTGGCCTCGGCCTGCAGCAGCTTGAAGCAGGGTTTCAGTTCCCAGCCAGTGACTGAGGTCATGTCCTGGCGGTGAGAGCACCAAATCCTAGCTATTAGGCCAGTGGTCAGTGACAAGCCCCTTGCCCTATGGCTTTGCAGAAAAAGAATTCCCACAAAGACAGAAAGTAGTGAAAGAAGTACAGTATTTATTAAGGGAAAGAAAGAGTACAGTATGTGTGGATAGACACACGGGAGGGCTCAGAGACAGAGTCGCGCCCTCATGGCAGTTTGAATCACTTTTATGGGGCATTTCTTCCATGTTTCCTTTGACCAATCATTTTGATTTGCCTGGTTCAGAGTCCATATTTAGTGTATCTCAGGATTTTCCCATGTGTGCATGATGGATTAGCCAAGATGGATTCTACCAAAGAGGCCTATGGGTAAGTGAGTATCAGTAGGCATCACTCCCCTTTTTACCTACAAGGAGCCTTTCTGCACATGTGTAGTTGGGGAGATCTCCTGACTTTGAGAATGAGGAATATGCGGTCTCTTATATTCTATCTGGGCAGGGCCCAGCCTCCTCTCTCAATTGTCCTGTTATTCCTGTCTTGGAGTATAGGTGCACAAAGAACAAACACAAACTGTTTGCCCTGGTGGCACATCTGTCTCCTGCCTCAGTACTACACAGCTCACAAAGATGTTTTATATGGATTTATTGGAGCACGGAGAAAGGTATGGAAAGAAATATCACCTTGTTGCCTTGGTTACATCAAAGAAGTAGAGATGCTGAATGTGAAAGGAGACAGGTAGAGCTTAATTCCTTTTATGCCTTCCTTTGTATTCTTTTGTATCTTAAATTTTTGTTAATCTTGTAATTAAAACGTATATACTAGGGTAAAAAAAAAATCCAAAACAAGAAGAAAAAAGCAAATTTGCAAACAAATATCACTGTGGCTGTTGATTTCTTAGGGGAAACAATCTTTATTTATAAATTATAGATTTTAAAATGTATTTAGAAAGGAATTTTGAAGGTATGTATTTGGGGGGAAATATAATTAAAAATAAAATGTCCTACAAACCCAGACATTTGTGCAAAGGTAGAGGAGAAAGAAAACAATTTTATTATTGAATACATTAAGCTAGAATGTAATGTGCATCAATTGCAGCCTACTAAAAGATTGCAAAGACAGAAAGAAATCTCAAGTGTACACATAGCCAAGCAGATGCAGCCATTAGGTATATGTTCTCAACATAAAGAATAGCTAGTTCTCAGATAAGAGCACTTGACACTACTATTTGTCAAAGATAATTTATCCTCCACTAACTTGGTAATTGAGTTGACCATCTGTCCAAGTCAATTGGTTTTATACAAAGGAAAAATAAACTTCTGATATCTTTATGAAAGGAGGTAGTTTTACAAACTAGAGTCAAAGCCTGCTGAAGTTAGACTTTTACTCTTCAACAGAAACTGGGAAATAGGAGCACTGTCTTCCCTGCGTGTTTATATTCCAAATAGATAGTTTTCAGGTCCTTGAGAAAGACATTCTTATATCAGAAAGCTGGCAAAAGGACTTAGCTTTTAGAAAAATGTACATATATTTCAAAGAGACAGAGAAAGAACTTACAAGTTTTCAAAAGTAAATATTCTTATAAAAGGAGAACAGTAAAATTCCTTTCCTTGATTTTCACCAAGGAAATTGTGTCTTGTTTTTAATTTGTATTTGCTCTGGCAGTACGACTATTTTTCTTGAATGAAACAAACAAAAGAAAAATACCTTAAGAAAGCTTGAGAGTCATCTATTTACTAATTGAAGGCATAGTCAACAGAATGATCATTACCTGCTTGGCCCTTAAGTATATATACAAAGGATCAGTGTTATGGAATGAATGGTTTTGTCCCCGCCAAAATTCATGTAGTGAAGCCCTAACCCTCAATGTGATGGCAGAAGGAGCTGGGACCTTTGGGAAGTAATTAGGATGGAGCCCTCATGAATGGTATTTGTACCCTTATAAGAGACCTGAGAGAGCTTATTTACTCTCTTCCTATCTTCCACATGAGAAGGACCCTCACCAGGCACTGAATCAGCTGGCACCCCGATCTCAAACTTCCCAGACTCCAAAACAGTGAGAAATAAATTTATGTTGTTTAATCTACCCAATATATGGTATCTTTTATAACAGCCCAAACTGAAGAATACAAGCAAGTCACTGAGGCAGTGCTCTACTAATCTATGTATTTTCAGTTTAAGTAATATAGTTTTTTATTTCCCTACTTATTCTATAGTATTTGTTAAGAGATTTTCTAGAAAATAAAACATATATCTATAAGGAAGAAAATAAAAATAATTTTGATCAAACATTGTTAACATTTTTGGTAAATTTTCCAGTAGTATTTTGTACTTATACATTTAAATATAACTGAAATCATAGTGTGTGTATGTAGTTAAACTTTTGAATTTAGTGTTATATGTGTTTTGACTGTGTAATTAACTTTAAAATTCATCAGTATAGATAATGTATTATATTTTCCAAGCTATGCTCTAGGGGCTGTTATTTTCTTAGTTAGTAATTCACACTCCAAGAGGAGTCAACTAGCATTTATCAGAGATACCACACTACAGAGGCCGCTGCAGTGAGTAATCTAGCTATCTCTACACCCTATCTGTACCAGCTGCTTTACACAAGATATGTTAGAACTAGGTTTTTATTGCTGAAATTAGATAATTGCCAAAATGAATGTTAGAAATGGTTTTGAAGATGAATGGATTATCTAGAATATTGTAGAGACCCTTCCCCAACTTTGCATTAGCATGGTATAAAAATATAGGGAGCACCTTAAAATGTAATGCTGGGAAGGCTCCTTAGGCTTGATCCCTAACTGGTCAATATTCTCATCCTTTTTCTGATTACATGGCCCTGATAGAGGATGGGATAAATGCTATAACTGGAATATGGTCACATTTGTCTCAGGTGAACCTTTAATAGAGGATGTTTTGAGAATTCTGAAAAAGGTAGAGAGATTATAGAACATTTAGTGTCACTGTATTTTATTAAATGCTTACTTAAAATAAGTCAGCATGTGTGGTAGGAATTGCTGTCACTGTAACATTTTTGTGGGATAATTCTGAAGGATCAGCTAACCCTCACCCAGGACTACTGTTGACTATTAACAATGCCAAAATAACTTACAGTTGTCTAAGATAAATTCATGTATGCCAGTTTCAAATGTAAATATCTCTCTTACTGCATTTCTTTATAAACATTATTTTATTAAATGAATCTTAAAGACTACAGTTTATCTAATCAGGATCAACTGATAGGCATGTGCATGAGAAACAATGTAGTAAAAACCATCTTTGTTCTTGAATCTTTGAATTTCTAATAATTTTATTGTGATATAATGCCAAAAGTAATATTACTTCTTAAAACATATGATTATAGCTCTTATCTACTGTCAAGTTGTTTTCCAGAAAATGAATGCTAGTTTATAATTCCTTTATTTCTCTGAAAGTTACCTCCATTTTCTCTAAATCACCTTTTATTTTGAATGTAATCAGAAAGAAAAGAAGTTAAGCTTCCTGACATTTCAAGACAAGCTCTCTTTACTAACCATCTTTTTCTTCTATTTCCACTCTCAGTGCATATTGCACACCTACGGATAAGCAGTAACCTATGTGGAAAGAGGGGATTAGGGGCTTCTTTTTAATCACTGGTGTGATGATCAGTGGATAAATTCTTATTCTTTCACTCAAGAAAAACTCAAACAAACACCTAGAATATTTTAGCTATGTGTAAAGGGCAATAGCTAAAGGAAAATATCAGGGTATTAAATTCACAGAAGCCAAGTTATCAATCATATCCAAAGGAAGTGATGAACAGAACACACTAAAGGGGAAGAGACTACACCAAAGACTGTTACTTAACCCAAGTTGGAAGACGTGGAAGAGATATCCCTACATGTTTTATAAATAATATTGTAGTTTATTATCTTTAGGAAAATTTAAGATATTATAGCCAATGAAATATTAAGGAGATTTATTAGTGATCATGGCTGATGGGAATTAGAGGCAAAAATATGAGAGGTCTGTCCAGATAAGAGGTTTGTTTCCCTGTGTGTGTGTGTTTTTTTCTGTGTGTGTGTGTGTGTGTGTGTGTGTGTGTTGGTATTTGTGCTTATTTGGGGTGTCCTCTCTGTGAATTACAACAGTATTTGATCATACTTTCTCTGACATGAATAATAAATTCATGAATATATCCCTAAATGGTTAGAGAACTGGGGGTGGGAGCTGAGTATGAAGAGTAGAGTTTAACTCCTTTTATGTCATTTGTACCTTCTTACATCTTACAATTTGTATTTGTTAATCTTGTAATTAAAAAATATATAAACCAGAAAATATCAAGCTGGTAACTGCATAGTAACTAAAATAATTACATAAATACATAAAAAGAACTTAAAATATTGAATAAATGGAACTTTCTAATAATTTTATTTTAGCTGAGTTTATTTATTTTGTGACGAATATCAAGTGTGGGGTATTTAGACTCTCTTTGGTGATCAGAGTAAAACCATACCATAAATACCCTAAAACAGAGCTGGTGACTTCTGGTGAGTTATAGTTGCTGAGTTTTGTTGTTTTGTTTGTTTGTTTGTTTTACAAAAGAATAACTATTAAGATTAAGAAAGATAAAGTCTGAACCAGTTAAGAAAGGTAAAGGGCTGAACTATTATCAATTACTTTTATTAAAAAGTAGATGATCAAACTGAATCAAACTGAATTTTTCAAACTCCCAGCACATGAGTTGATAATCAATACCTAGAAAATTTATCTGTGTGATATAAGTTCTTCGTGGCCTTCTTATTCTTATATGTTAAATCAATTTTACTTTTTAAATTTCATTTTATACCTAGGATATGTAGTCTCTGATTCTGAAGAAATTCATGGAAACTGAGTAAATAAGTAATAACATTGCATCACCATTTCCCAAAATGCAATACTGCCAATTCTTTTTATTTTTGAACTTAATGTGTAGTCTGAAAGACTTGTTCAAATATGCAAACATTTGAAGAATGAAAACAATAGACAAGAATAAGAGGGCTTCCCTGGTGGCACAGTGGTTGAGAGTCTGCCTGCCGATGCAGGGGACGCGGGTTCATGCCCTGGTCCGGGAAGATCACACATGCCGCAGAGCGGCTAGGCCCATGAGCCATGGCCGCTGAGCCTGTGCATCCGGAGCCTGTGCTCCGCAACGGGAGAGGCCACAACAGTGAGAGGCCCGCGTACCGGAAAAAAAAAAAAAAAAGAATAAGAGGAGGAGCTCATTTGTATGTAAATGACTTTCTAAAGAAGTAATAGAGCATATATTTCTCCATGTTATAAAAAAATTCAATACCCTGAAAAATAGTCTTGTTATAAGAAATTAAGTTAAGGAAAGGAAAACACAATATCTTAATGAGTGAAGCAATTGTCTGACTATCTGATATGCATGAAAATTTTTCTGAGAACCAAATGCAACCACTCAGACTAACAAGAAGTAATCTGATCAAAGCCCTATCATATGCAGAATATTCTGAGCTATCATTTTCCCTTCAAGCAACTATCAAAGTAATGTTAAATGAGCATATTTTAAAAGCCAGACTTATTAACCATGGCCTATATTATCATTATTTATTAGTAAAATATGTCTCTAAAATGGTATAACTCTTTTGCACTGAAACAGAGTGAATATGCTTAAAGAAATTTTTAAAAGACATTTTTATATAAATAAATAAGTTCTTTAGCTAGAAGATGACTAGTTATAGAACTCTGAAACTTAAGTTTTAAACCTAATATTAGGATGAACGTCATATCATATATCTATATAACTAGAGAAAAAGTTTTAACATTTTGAAATTCAACCTGATGCAATCACAAAGAAAACCCTGAGATACATTTGGAGTCATTGTACTAAAGAAACAAAGTCATATAAATGTAAAGCAATTAGGTTAATTGTATCTTAAGAGAAAGAATCATAAATAATTCTTTGAGAATCCTAATATATTTTAAATACCGCTAAATGATGAAAGTTTCAAATGTCAAGTGATAAAAGCTAACTATGAAACATATGGCATTATTATTCATTTTCAAAAAAATACTTAGTTAATTTTGCACTCATATGCATCTCACACACAGACCTCAATATCTCGCATGCCTTTGATGTACCTGGAAATTAATGATATCTGTAGGAAATTATTCCACTACAAGAGCACATCCCATTCCTTGCAAAGCCTTATTACCTAGAAAAATTCCACAACTTCAAGCATAAATACCTTAATAAGGGACAAACAAACCTAAAACATCAGGATACCAAAAAAGGAACAACCATTCTAACAAGCATCTAATGCTTGTCTAATTAGAATCACAGATACAGAACAAAATGAATTAGTGTCTTTGAAATTATGACAGGAAAAACATTTGATCCTTTAATTTGATGCTCAAGTTATTGGTGAAGTGTACAAGTAAAAAGGATACTCTCAAGTTTAATACTTATGAGCCTATTAAATTACTCAAGAATGTACACCAACCATAAAAGCACTCTTAGAAAGAGAACAAATCTCGGGTAGCTGAGTAAGATCAAAAATTGAAGGAAGCCAGAATGAAATTAAAAGAGGATGCATTAAATTTTGATAAAACTAAATTATTTTTTGAGATACTGATTCTAATAGCATAGTATTGTACCTTTTTCTATTGGTACTACAGTAAGAACATTTTTAGCACATGTTTAACATATATTTTATTGGTTTCAGTTTTAGACTAAAATCCCCAAGTGTTCCCGTATATTTAGTATTCACAAGAACTATTTGAGGATATAGTTACAAATGCAGATCCCTATTCCTCATTTCAGAGCTGCTTAATTATTTCCCTGCAGGTAGATATAAGAATCTGCATTTCAATGAGCAGACAGGGAGTTCTGTTGCATGTGGCCCATGTACATTAGTTTAGAAATTCTGCTAACATAACAAAGAGGAGACAATTAGCATTACTGAATAAAATGCATATAGTGTGAATTTTGATTATATGAAATAATGAAATAACTAACAAAACTTGGGAGACTAAAAGGCCAGTGCATGTGAAAGGAAGGATAAATAAGGTCCTCATTTTCATAGCAAAGAGTGATCAAATTCATTGTTAGAAGGAGAAGAGTTAAAACAGGCAGAAGCATATTATTTAAAGTTGTATTATTTAGTTATATTTGGTGATTACCAAAGGAAATGACAACAGTATTTAGTTCTGGAGGAGAGATAAAGGGGTTGGTAATAAAGTAATAAAATATTTACTTTCATTTTATACTTTGCATAATTTTTTTAACATCTTTATTGGAGTATTATTGCTTTACAAAGTGTGTAGGTTTCTGCTGTATAAAAAAAGTGAATAAGCTATATGTATATATATATCCCCATATCTCCTCCCTCTTGTGTCTCCCTCACACCTACCCATCCCACTCCTCTACGTGGACACAAAGCACTGAACTGATCTCCCTGTGTTATGTGGCTGCTTCCCACTAGCTATCTCTTTTACATTTGGTAGTGTATATATGTCCATGCCACTCTCTCGCTTCATCCCAGCTTACCCTTTCCCCTCCCTGTGTCATCAATTCCATTCTTTATGTCTGCATCTTTATTCCTGCCCTGACCCTAGGTTCTTCAGAACCTTTTTTTTTTAGATTCCATATATATGTGTTAGCATATGGTATTTGTTTTTCTAGTTCTGACTTACTTTGCTCTGTATGACAGAATCTAGGTCCATCCATCTCACTACAAATAACTCAATTTCATTTATTTTTATGGCTGAGTAATATTCCATTGTATATATGTGCCACATCTTCTTTATCTATTCATCTGTCAATGGATGAATAGCTTCACCTATCGATAGCTTCTATGTCCTGGTTATTGTAAATAGTGCTGCAATGAATATTGTGGTACCTGACTCTTTTTGAATTATGGTTTTCTCAGGGAATATGCCCAGTAGTGGGATTTCTGGGTCATATAGTAGTTCTATTTGTAGTTTTTTAAGGAACCTCCATACTGTTCTCCATAGTGGCTGTATCAATTTACATTCCCACCAACAGTGCAAGAGCATCCCCTTTTCTCCACACCCTCTCTAGCATTTATTGTTTGTAGATTTTTTGATGATGGCCATTCTGACTGGTATGAGGTGATACCTCACTGTAGTTTTGATTTGCATTTCTCTAATGATTAGTGATGTTGAGCATCCTTTTATGTGTTTGTTGGCAATCTGTATATCTTACTTGGAGAAATGTCTATTTAGGTCTTCCACCCATTTTTGGATTGGGTTGTTTGTGTTTTTGATATTGAGCTGCATGTGCTGTTTGTATATTTTGGAAATTAATCCTTTGTCAGTTGCTTCTTTTGCAAATATTTTCTCCCATTCTGAGGGTTGTCTTTTTGCCTTGTTTATGGTTTCCTTTGCTGTGCAAAAGCTTTGAAGTTTCATTAGGTCCCATTTGTTTATTTTTGGGTTTATTTCTATTTCTCTAGGATGTGGGTCAAAAAGGATCTTGCTGTGATTTATGTCATAAAGTGTTCTGCCTATGTTTTCCTCCAAGAGTTTTATAGTGTCTGAATTTACATTTAGGTCTTTAATCCATTTTGAGTTTATTTTTCTGTATGCTGTTAGGCAGAGTTCTAATTTCATTCTTTTACATGGACTATCCACTTTTCCCAGCACCACTTATTGAAGAGGCTTTTTCTCTATTGTGTATTCTTGCCTCCTGTATCAAAGATAATGTCACAATATGTGTGTGGGTTTACCTCTGGGCTTTCTATCCTGTTCCATAGATCCGTATTTCCGTTTTTGTACCTGTACCATACTGTCTTGATTACTGTAGCTTTGTAATATAGTCTGAAGTCAGGGGGCCTGATTCATTCATCTCCATTTTTCTTTCTCAAGATTACTTTGGCAATTTGGGTTCTTTTGTGTTTTCATACAAATTCTGAAAAGTTTTTTTCTAGTTCTGTGAAAAATGCCATTGGTAGTTTGATAGGGATTGCATTGAATCTGTAGATTGCTATGGGTAGTATAGTCATTTTCACAATGTGGATTCTTCCAATCCAAGAACATGGTGTATGTCTCCATCTGTTTGTGTCATCTTTAATTTCTTTCATCAGTGTCTTATAGTTTTCTGCATAGAGCAGAATACTATACAGGTCTTCTGTCTCCTTAGGTAGGTTTATTGCTAGGTATTTTATTCTTTTTGTTGCAGTGGTAAATGGGTGTGTTTCTTTCATTTCTCTTCCAGATTTTTCATCATTAGTTTACAGGAATGCAAGAGATTTCTGTGCATTAATTTTGTATCCTGCTACTTTACCAAATTCATTGATTAGCCCTAGTTTTCTGTTAGCATCTTTTGGATTCTCTATGTATAGCATCATGTCATCAGCAGACAGTGACAGCTTTACTTCTTCTTTTCTGATTTTATTTCTTTCTCTCCTCTGATTGCTATGGCTAAAACTTTCAAAGCTATTTTGAATAATAGTGGTGAGAGTGGGCCACCTTGTCTTGTTCTTGATCTTAGTGGAAATGGTTTCAGTTTTTCACCATTGAGAATGATGTTGGCTGTGGGTTTGTCATATATGGACTTTATTATGTTGAGGTAAGTTCCCTCTATGCCTACTTTCTCAAGGGTTTTTATCATAAATGGGTGCTGAATTTTGTTGAAAGTTAGCAGAAGGAAAAAATCATAAAGATCAGATCAGAAATAGATGAAAAAAATGAAAGAAATGATAGCAAAGATCAATAAAACTAAAAGCTTGTATTTTGAGAAGATAAACAAAATTGAAAAACTATTAGCCAGACTCATCAAGAAAAAAAGGGAGAAGACTCAAACCAGTAAAGTTAGAAATGAACATGGAAAAGTAGCAACTGACACTACAGAAATACAAAGGATCATGAGAGATTACAACAAGCAACTATATGCCAATAAAATGGACAAGCTGGAAGAATTTGACAAATTCTTAGAAAATCACAACCTTCCATGACTGAACCAGGAAGAAATAGAAAATCTAAACAGACCAGTTACAAGCACTGAAATTGAAACTGTGATTAAAAATCTTCCAACAAACAAAAGCCCATGATGAGATGGCTTCACAGGCAAATTCTATCAAACATTTAGAGAAGAGCTAACACCTATCCTCCTCAAACACTTCCAAAATATAGCAGAGGGAGGAACACTCCCAAATTCATTCTATGAGGCCACTCTGATACCAAAACCAGACAAATATGTCACCAAAAAAGAAAACTACAGGCCAATATCACTGATGAACATAGATGCAAAAATCCTCAAAAAAATACTAGCAAACAGAATCCAACAGCACATTAAAAGGATCATACACCACGATCAAGTGGGGCTTATCTCAGGAATGCAAGGATTCTTCAATATACACAAATCAACCAATGTGATACACCATATTAACAAATTGAAGGAGAAAAAACATATGATCAACTCAATAGATGCAGAAGACATTTCATATTGTTTTTTTAAATGGGTATGTACTACTTTGATTTAAAGTTTAAAAAAATTAATATATTGTGCATTTCCTGCTTTCTTGAATTTTTACAAATATTAGCACATCCTTATTTAATTATTGTATTTTGCTATAACAGTTCTGTCTTTCCTCTAGGTTTTTGCTGGGAGTTATCACTTTTGCTATTACTGTCAGTTCCTTTGGTCTCTTTGTAATTTGTTGCTTGGACTGTGCTTTATTCTGGAGAAATTAGACAATCAAGTGTTTGAGAAGGACTTTAATACATCAGTAGTTAACCATTCTAAAGAAGTTATTAGGACACTTTTCAATAATAAAGTGCAAAAAGTTTTGTACATAGGCTTTGTGAAATATATGCCATAAGCCTTCTTGTTGTGTTTTTGTTTGTTTTCTCCCTAACTACCTATAGTAAAAGTCACTTGGTTCATCTCTGAGAAGATTTGGCACATCCTTCTATTGTGACAGGAATCTACTGCAGGTCCCTGAGTTTTCATTAAAGAACAGTAACCCAACCTTTTCTTTTTTCAAATGAAGATATTTCTATTGTATATACTGATAAATAATTACCTCTATAGGAAGTACTTAGCAATGAATTGCCATGTCCACTCTTTGACACTCATAGAACATTGTGCATTACCTGACATAGCATCCCTTTAAAGCACATGTCCAAGTGAAATTTGTAATTGTCTTGTTTCTAAGAATAACTTTAATTCTGATATTAAAAAAAATACCATGGCATCTGTAAAATACATAACTGACTAGAGTTTGTAGGTAGGGGTTTCGAAAGCCTAGTATATTTTGGCCACTTGTTTGAAATAATATATTGTGTGGTACACAATTTAGGTTAACTTATGTCTTCATCTTAGATCTATCCCTTATTTTTCTACCTTTACTTTCCCCTATTCTTCATTTGTTTGTTGCTGGTGAAGGGAAAAATAGGACTTACTTTGGCATTGGATCTTTTTAGAGCAAATATTGCCTCTGCCCCTTCCAAACTGTAGGATTGTGGAAAAAAAATATGACTTATGTAAACATTGATCTATTCATCTTTACAAAAGAGTTATTAGCAGTATCTAGTTCATAAGGTTTTTGAGAGTACTAAATGAAATAGTGTGAGTATAGCAAATAACATATGGTCTGGCATGTAGCAATTATTAGCCATCGTTGCTGTAGTAACCTTCCCTAAACTTTTTCTAGATAAGAAATCAGTCTGCCTATTTATGTATATGTGTACATATATTTTTATATACATAATATTTACATATGTATATATATAATCATATATACATATACTATTTGAACCACAGACATTTTGACCATAACATATAATCTCTTTACATTTTTATTTTCTATTTTATACTGATAAATCCAACATAGCGAGTTTTAAGAGAGAACCCAATAGCTTGGCATTCAGCAGAGAATATACATTCAGGATAATTCTCACAGTTTGCTATAAATGTCTGTCTATGAACACAACCTGATGCAACCATTAAAAGTGTTTTGCAGAGAAATATAGGAAATGGAACAAATACTGGAAAATATAAGTATATTCTAATCAGTTTCTAAGAAAAAGGAAATGTGTGCCTGAAATAATATTAAACTGAAGGCTGACACATGGTATGTCAAAATGTATTCCATGTTCTCATCTGAGGTTTAAATAGCATTCTATTCTAGAAATTCCTTTTATTTAAAGTGTCTCCTTTTCCCACGCAGTTCAGTGAAATGACTTTTCTTTTGTGGAAGTAAAATACACTGTCTTGGAAAGCACATTCATACTATCATTTATTGTAACTAGTTGATATTATTCAAATGAAGATGAAAGTCTGCACAAAGCAAACTCCCCTTTCTGTCTTATCACTTTCCTATACATTTCTTTTCTTCCTCACTGCTTTATTTCCCTTCCCCTCTTCTCAGCTTCATGCATTTTTTAAAGCTTGCTAGGGGAATTATTGTGTGCACAGCTGTGTCTTTTAAACTACTCTCTAATTTTTTTTTTTCCTTCATAATTGCTCCTTTAGTCTTTGGAGAAGAAGGTAAATATGCAAAATGAAGAGAGGAGACATTTATTTCCAATGTTAATTCCAATCCTGAAACATTTCCTGTTTATCAATTACAGACTTTTGACTAAAATCTATACTTTCTTTATTAGAAAGAGAAAGGAAATAAGCTAATTCCTTCATCTACAAATATATGTTCAAAAATCAGGGTCTCAAACAGGTTGCTTTGGATTTCATACTTATTCATCTACCACATACCTCATAGAAGTCATTGCACTCTGTGTGATTGGGAGAGAAAGTCCATTAGCCAGCAAAGATACAGGGTAATTAAAAAGCATCAACTCTATTGTATCCATGATGTATCTCTAATTTCTACAGTTTACTTCCTCATGCCATTGTGTCAATGGCAAAATTCCTAGATGCTAATTTATATTGTCTAGCCTTGAAATTTTTTGAGAGAAATCTGGGATCAAAGTACTGCTTGCAGAAAAATAGCCAAGAGATCAAATGTGTTAGATTTTTTTTAAATGCTGTTTGTTTGCAATTATGGTTTAAAATTGTAAGCAAATGGCAAAAGGCATCATTCTAAAAATTGCTCTTAAAGGCATTTTCCTCCTGAGAACAGATGCGAATGACTTCTGTTAAAATTAAGAAAGAGGCATAATTACAAACACTGGCAGCAGAGAATTAGATTCTTCTTATATTTGGGATTTATATATTGGGATATATATTTTGGATATATATATTTGATATATATTTCCAGATATAGAGCTCCAATTCTGAATAAAATTGTGCATTAATGTTTAATTATTTGTTTCATAGTCAATGAAAAGATAATTTCCATAACAACTAGAGAAAATGATATCTAAACAAGACGTTTATTTAGTTTATTTTTCATTTGAATTTATTTTCATTTAGCATATACTCTACAGTTACTGCTAAAGAACACTTAAACACCTTCTTCAAATAAGGGACCTAATTAAATTTCCAAAACCTATTTTAATATTTAGTCTTTAATTTAAATTCCACTCTTATCCCAGAATAAAACCCATATATTAACCTTGATATAAACATTTTTAAAAGTAGAATATGTGTAACAATAATACCTCACCTATTCCAAAATCAGTTATCTAGGGATCAACCCTCTTTTTGGAACTAGATTTTGATAGATGTAAAAAGAGATGTGTAGACCCACTGACAGTACTATATTTTATCTTAATAGTAAAGCATTATAGGAGGAGGCAAAAACTAGAGCCATTATTGAAGAAAATTTTGTAACTCTGTATTTTTTAATCAGTCATAGTATAATTATTAAGATGTGAAAAAGAGAATCTCTTTTACTTAAAATATTTTAAAAATATTTATTTTCATTATGCTTTTTGAAGCTACCACTGATTATAAAGTTTATAAAGACAATGATTATGCCTAAAATTCTTCCCTGTGTCTCTAATACCTAGCAGAGGATTTATGTGTTTGATTACCAGATAAAATATAGGATGCCTAGATAAATGTTCCTTTGGGACATACTTACACTAAAATATGATCTGTAGTTTATCTTAAATTTAAATTTCACTTGCTTTCTGTATTTTACTTCTTAAATTTTCAATCGTTCCTATGTGCTGAGTAAATAAAGAAATAAATATCTTTAACAAAAAAAATAACAAAAATATTTTCTAACGTTCAGAAAATTGTACTGAAGAAGGAAGTACATATATAGTTCATTTTAGAATGATTTCCACTTATTGCAATTAATATATGAAGTGCTTTGTGTCTATAAAAATAAACATTAAGCTCTCTAGAGTACAGATTAA
This sequence comes from Monodon monoceros, assembly GCF_005190385.1. NCBI lineage: Eukaryota > Metazoa > Chordata > Mammalia > Artiodactyla > Monodontidae > Monodon > Monodon monoceros. Next base: position 34,829,488 of record NW_021703784.1, read on the forward strand.
CACATTTCTCCAAAGGCAAACACTTAGGGTTTCCTGTGTATTCTCTAAAATATATTTCCACAAGATTACTAAATTGTTTGCTTTTGTTTTTTTAAAATATTATGAATAAAAACAAGAGGAACTGAGTTCCAAGAGAAGAAGGAAGCATCACTATACCCCACTTGCTTATTATTTTTCAGCTTCTTCCTGATAATTGAATATCTGAATTCATTAGAGATTTAAATCTGTTTATTATTTCTGTGGACTCTCATTCATAATGAATGGTTTCTTTGTGTGTTGGGAAATTTTAATTATAAGCAGCTCTTTACTTGAACATAATCTGCAGTATAATGGGACCTATACTGAGGAAGCTTTCCTCCTTAGTAACAGAATTGCCTTGTCTTCCCCAGGGAGCGATGTTAATCTAGGGTTATGCTCCCCTCCAAAAAAATTTTAAAAATAGAAAAAAATGGGTCCTTGACTGAATGTGAGAATTTCAGGTTCAAGTCCTCTAATTTTTTTGTGCCTCAAGGCTTAGTATCAAGATCACATGCTCACATTTGTAGCCAAGACAACACAGACTTCTGAGTTTTCTTACCACTTACATCCACCTAATCTGTTTTCAATTTCTCATTGTTTTTTTAAAAAATTCTTTGTAAGTCCAGAATTGTATTAAAATTACGTTTGTTGACTGGAGCCAGAAACTTTAGAAGCACTTGGGATCTTGTAGACTATGTTTAAGTATCTCCCACTCTGAAATAGTCCAAGAAATGAGGAACCCAGTTAATGGGCTGTTTTATTTAAATGAAAGTGGCAAGGTTTAGTTAGAAATAGAGGAGTTAACTATAACCTATCAAGGGGATTGGGTTTCACCACCTTATTACCTTACATAACTTTGCATCAGAAACTTCACTGATTTATAGCTAAGAATTTCCTCGAAAACATTTCCCTGTTTTCAAATGAAGGGAAACACACTTACTTATGTTTTGTTCACCAGGATAAGATTTTTCTGTCTTTAAATTTTGTAAAGCATTTTATCTGAGGCACACTTGGGTTATTTAGTGTAATTTGTTAGTTAGGCATTGTCCTATAACCTCTATAAATTGCAAGCTATATGAAGACAAGCAGAGCCTCACTCAATTTTTTAATCTCCTGATCAAATACATAGGACACCAATTCAGGCTTTTGGAGAAAAAATTGTGACAAAAAGACCCATAAAATAAAGTTTACCATAGTAATTATTTTTATGTATACAGTTCATTTATGCTAAGTATAGTCACATTGCTGTGAAACAGATCTCCAGAGTTTTTTTTTTTTTTTTTTGCAAATCTGAAACTCTATACAAATGAAACAACTCCTCTTTCCCTGAAAGATTCAAATTTGTAAGTCAACACTATGTTTAGAAGCTATTGACTCAAAGCTTAAACAAAGGACTCCCATAGGTATAATTTTTGCCAAGTATTGTAGGGGTTGTCTTTTGACTTCTTTTTTTATAAGACCTTTGGAGATTCTAATGCTTATGCTAATTTACTGACAAAGGATCAGATGGTACATATTAATTTTTGCTTTTTTTAATCTAGGAGTGCTAATCTTTTTTTTCCTTTAGGTTAATTATTAGATGACTCTTGGTCAAGGCAAAAAGTTGAAATATTCACCTTGGGGAGGTAAAGGTATAAAACACTCAGATTAAGGCATTTCTCCTATCCATTTTGTCTATTAATTACAATTTCCAGAGAAAATTTTTTGATTATCCTCTTGATACTGTAAGAAAAAAATAACATGCTTTTATGAAAATACAAATAAGCTTATTCTCCTAAAATGTATCCAAAGCCTTGATATGTCATGACTTTATATGAATTAGAGCTGTTGTTGAGTCCTCCAGATGTCAGTAATTCTAAGTTATCATTTTAAACTGTTTGGAGGATTGCAGTCATGAAAACAATTAATTTAGCAAGGTTGAATGTCTGAAGGGTCATAAACTCTTCTAGTACTAATGCATTTACAACAGAGAAATTGTTTTTTTTCTTTCTTCCTTCCTTTCCTTTTCTATTTTCCATCTTATTTTTCTTCCTTTCTTCTCTTTATTCCATCATTCTTCCCCTTTCCTTCTATCCTCTATTTTTCAGAATTGTGTAAGGGAAAAAAAAAACAACTAAAATTTTATGGCAAACCAATCCCTTGAAAATTGAAGAAAGTTTTACTATCTGAAAGGCAATGTTTTCAATTAAATTTGATATTTAAATGTTCATTTATTGCTTTCAAAAGTCTCCTGGGGATTTAGAGAAGAAGAATCATGTGAGAGGAAGGGCCATATGATGGGCTTAACTGTAACAGTTCCAACTCCTCACTAAGTCCCCATGAGACATTAGGAAATGCTCAATTGTAAGAGAAACCCCAAGTCTTACTGGACACTTTCTGTGCCAAAATCAGTAAAGATGGAGACATGAAAATCACTGAGGACCCTCTGCTTTCAAGTAGCTTAAAGTTACATTGGAAGATACAGGAAAACATAGAAACCAGTGAAAGTATATGCTAGATACAGAACACATATGCAAAGTGCTATAGTTCAAAATAATATGAAACGTAATGTGAGTTGGAGGTAGAAAATAAGAGGGAAGACTCTTATTTAAGACTGAGCTTTGAAGAACAGATACAGTATTTATAGGTGAATGCTTATGTACAGAAATTTCTAGGTGGAATAGGTGGAATAGCATGTATAGAAATTTCTAGGTGGAATAGGTGGAATAGCATGAGAAAAAAAAAAAGTTTTAAAGAAAGTTCCATAACAAGGGAAAGTAGAATTATTTAAACAGTATAGTAGGTATTTGGTTGAATATTTAACTTTCCTTCACTCTTTTTGTGTGTAGACTAAATTTTATTAGCATCTGCCTCACAGGATTTTATGATAATTAAGTGAGGTAATAAATGGAAGGCACTTAGTAAAATATGTGGAACATAGTGATTGCTAAAATAATTAGTAAACTTATTAAGAAAGAATGAGAAACAGTGTAAATGTGAGGACTACTTTATAGTTAATTTTGATTGGATCCTAGTGACCAGATGAAGGAATTATGAGAGAAAGAACTCAACAGATTGAGATAAGAATCTAATTTGAACACTTCTGAGAAAAGGAAATTAAGTCTTTGTGTTTATTTGATTAGGATTTCTGCTTCTACTTCATTTTCAGTTATATGATTTCTTAATGTAGTATTTTATTTGAAAAATTCTACTTATTATAGTAATCCTTTAAAAATTAAAAAATAAAACTAGTCTCTTACTATAGTGAATATTAATATGTACGCCCTTTGCATTGTAAAATCATAGCATTATTACTAAATGTCAAAATTGGCAATAAAAACAGAACTAATTGTGTGTCATCAGACAAAATAGTCGTTGTCATTAAGTGTGTATACAAGCTTTAACATTTATAAGAATAAGGCTAAATACCTCATTCAAAACTTAATTTGTAGAGTATTGTAGGAATACTATTTATAGCTTAATTCGGTTTCCAGAGACCCTATAAAATATAAGTTTGCTCAAAAGCAAATGCTCTTTAAAAGTTGTATTTAATTTATATTATGGTCATTTCTTTTATACTTTACATTAGAACTTATAATCTTTTTTTCCTCCTGACATCATACATTAACTGTTGTCTACTTGTTGATACATAACCCACGTATGCAGGCTAAACAATTCCCAGCATGCTTTTGGAAATCCTATCCACTTCTCTTTCTCTCTTACTCAATAAAATATATGAAATTGCAAGTAACAATACCACATTATTCTAGGGAAAACTTTGAATCTTATCCAAATTTTTAAAATTTCTGACTGAGTTGGTATTTTAAATAACATAAAAATAATTTACCTGTTACACATCAGAAAATTGGTCACTAGTCACAGATTGCTGTGATACTGTGGTATATAATACTTTCTATGAGAAATTTGGTACAACTGAGTCCTGTTGAGGCATTTTGAGAAAATTCATATCTTCCTGAGGTAGGTTTTCTTTTGAATCAAGATATTCCCATGGTCAGTAAGTGAATGTGTTTCTTATTCCAGTTCCTCTGAAGAAGTGAATAATTTGGTGGGAAGTCAGCCAGCTCTGTTGGGAAGGGTAGCAATTTATAATTTGTGAGTTAAACAGGATGGTCAAAGTATTGGTCTCAAAGGCAATCAGAGGAAATGGAAGGTATCAGAAGTCATCTTAGCAGGCTTTATCATGTACACCGCAGAAAGGAGGAAGGGTTGGAGGATACAAGCTTGAAAAGATGATAAGTCTAGCTAAATTAACAATATGTAATATAAAATCTCTATCACAGCCTGTCTATCAGGAGCCCCAGGGTATATAACCTTGTATCTTTTCTTGTAAACTGTATCAATAAACACATATTATCCCAACCCATCACCCCACCTTAACTAACCAACAAACATATCTAAGGTTGATTTACTTAGGCATCAGAACAACTGTTTTCCTTTTAAACCTGGACCATTTTGTAAGTAGAGAAAGGGCACCTTGTCCTAACGTCTTGATATTGTGTTGTTGGTGCTCAATGCTCATAACATAGGAGAGTTCCTTGGCTTAAGGAATTTGAATTTGGCTCCAAAAACTTCTCCTTCATGATCTACATAGAATTATACACTTTGATATATAAAAATCGAGTTCCCACTCTCCTATTTCATTCTTCTGGGACTTCTACTTTATCATTCTGTGTTTAAGCATAGCCATAAGTGTGGCATCATGGTATATTATGCCCCAATACCATGCTATTTGTTCCTGTTACTTGAAACTCCAACTTCATGTGCTACACTCTTACTCATTCTTCAAGATCGAACTTAAGCAACTCCTGTACTGTGAAATCTTTCCTCAGCTTGCCAGATGAACTTAAGAAGTTAGTTATTCCTTGCTTTGTGACAACCCTGAATCCTATATAGTTTTTCTATTTAAGCACAGATCATACTCAATTGAAATTATTTGATCACTTGCTTGTTTGCCTTCCTAAACTATGATTTTCCCTGCACTATTAGAAAGTATATGATTAATAATCTAAAGTTCAATAAAATATGATGAATAAGTGAAGATAAAATGGAAAAAAGGTAATGAAAACAGGAAACAGTATTTATTCAATTAAACACTTATTTAACTAAACACTTAGGATAGTCATATATTTGACTATAACAGCAACTATCTAGATTTACTGCAAAATAAAATGTAATTCAGTTTAAAGAGAAATCTAACATGTGAAAGAAGTAGATTCAAAGAAAAATACAAAGTTTCATCAGTAGCAGTTGTGATCGTTGTAAGGATCAGCTCATAATCCAGCCTATGTGTATTGAACTGTACTCTGAATCCTAGGGATAGAGAAGAAACCATGAACTCTTTATTTTTTTAAAGTAACACTCATTTTAGAGAGCTTATGGTATGAGAACATAATTTCATTTTTGCTCCCTCTTTGTGGCAGGCAAAACAATCTGTTTGTGTGTTTATTTATTAATTTGTTTACTTTTTTATCTGTTTAGTCACAAAACACAGAAAAGGGGCTTACTTGTTTTCTTTCCAGGCTTTCTCTGTCTTCTATAAAGGCTTGCTTTTCAGAAATACTGTGGTTGCTTTCTAAGGTTCCTGTTTGAAAGATACAACTGACACATACCGAGAACACATAGAATGTCTCCTGGCAAAGTGGAAGGGTTTCTAAGTCAAGAAACATAATATAGATGGATTGCTAGAATCCTTTTACATGGATTGCTAGGATCCCTGATTGGTACATAAGAAGGTCTTTATGTTGAAGATTGTATGTGTTTATACTCATTTTCTTATGACAATCAGGAAGAATTAAGCAACATTGATATTTATTACACATACACTAACATAGTAGTGTATGTGTAATTTATAAATTAATGTGTGTGTGTGTGTGTGTGTGTGTGTATTTGGGGGCATGCCAATAAAATTTTTTAGATTTTTTTTTTTTATGAATGGGAGCATGTCAATAAAAACTTTTAGATAATGCTAATATGCAAAGTTGTAGTCACTGATATATACAGAATAGAGAGTTACTAGGAATGTGGTAATCAAGTCCAGAAATATGATCAATTTCCTGATCTAGTTATATTCAAAATATACAGGAATATAAATATTATATAAAATTGCGTTTGTTTTCTTGCCTGAGTATTACATTATTGCTGCTGTTTATGTTGTTATTTAATTATGATGATGATGATGATGATGGTGAAAATGATGACAACAATCATGGGGTTTTGGGAATACTTCTTCCTCAACTTTGATGTGTCTACTTCACAAAAAGCAAAATTGTTATGCTTCTGGACCTTTATTTTGTCCTTTCTATTATTGATACATAATGAAGAATAAGTGCATGTTTGGCTCCCTCTACTCATTTTTTTTTGCACAGGGGGGAATGCATCTGCTCAGCAAGGTCACAAGGTATATCTATTCTTTGATATCATAGGTTGATGAAAACACCTAATTGCCTAATTCTGGGATTTAGTTAGAAAGCCCATAGGCCAATAGAATTAAAATCTTATTTTCCAATCTGGACTCATTTAGTTAAAAATAAAACAGTTGTTTTGCTTCATCTTTACCCCCTAAATAGTCGAATGCTCTAGATTGGATGCTCTCTCTGAGACTTCAACAGTAATTATGATGTTGATCTAAACTGAATAAACTCTCAGATAAGAAGATGAACACAAAGTTTTACCTACATCTTCTTCAGCAGGAATCTGACTAAATTAGGCACACAAAAACAGTGGGAACAAATTATTTGACATGGATTCTAAGAAAAGTAGTTAAAAGTGGTGTGAAGGGCTTTAGCACTATTGAGTCTATTGTTATCTGTATTAGATTTCTATTGCTGTTGTAGTAAATCGCCACAAAATTCGTGGCTTAAAACAACACACATTTATTATCTTATAGGTCTGGAGGTAGGAAGTTCTAAAATCAAGATGTTAGCAAAGGCTGAGTTCTTTCGGAATTCTCTAGGGAAGAATGCATTTTCTTGCCTTTCCCAGCTTCTAGAGGCCACCCATGTTCCTTGGTTCATGGACTCTTTCTCCAACTTCAAAGCTGGCAGTGTAGAGTGTTCAATTTTTTTTCTCTCTCTCCCTGACCTCTTTTTCCATGTCACATTTTTTTTTTTAAGACTCTGATTTCCTGCTTCCCTCCTTTAAGAGTTCTTATAATTATGTTGGATCCATCCAGGTAATTCAGGAAAATATCCCTATTTTATGGTCTTAATCTGACCTGCAAAGTCTCTTTTGCCATGTAAAGTAACATATTCATATGTTTCAGGGATTAAGAGGTAGCAATCTTTGAGGACTATCATTCTGTTTATCACACAATCTTTTTAATAAGATGGTAAATCCTTTAAGAATCATTTCTTGCAAATAGATTTAATGGAAAATTAGAATATATGAAAGAATAAAACCATGACCAAATGTTTATTCAAGCTTAGATTTTATTTTTATATTTTAACTTTTCACTTGAAATAATTTCACATTTATATAAATGTTGTAAATATAAATAAAATATTTATTTCCCATATATCCTTCACTTGGCTTCCCTAAGTGATTATATTTTGCATAAACACATAAGATTATCAAAATTAGAAAATTATCATTGGTACAACATATTAACTAACTTATTGGACTTGTTCAAAATATATTTGTCCCACCAATATCCATTTTCTGGGCCTGGACCATATCAAATATCCTATATTAAAATTAGCAGTCTTATTAATCTATTTTAAGATCCTTAGCTTTTCTTTGCTGTTCATAGCCTTGATATTTTGAAGAGTACTGGTCAATTCATTTATAGACTCTCTCTCAATTTGAATTCTCTGATTTCTTCATGATTAAGTTCAGAAGTGATGTTGTGCCTTTCTCAGCACATCATATCAGAGAGCATATGATATATTGACCACCAATATAGAATTTAAAGAGTCTTTCAATCAGTTAAAAAAAATAAGTAAAAACTTACTACAAATATACAGTAATCAAGTCAGAGTTGTACTGGAAAAACAAAAGATGTGTAGGTCAATGGAATAAAACTAAGAGTCCAGAAACAAACATCCACATTAAGAGTGATTTGATTTTTGAAGAGATTGTATCAAGGAAATTTAATGGGGCAAAAGAATGGTCTTTCAACAAATGGTTCTAGGAAAACTGGATACCTACATGCAAAAGAATGATGTTGGACAATTACATCATACAGAAAAACTAACTCAAAATGGGTCTAAATGTGAAAGAAAAACTATAAAACTATAAAAAGTGTTCAAAATAATCACCCATAAGAGAAATGCAGATCAAAAACACAATGTGATACAACTCACACCCACTAGGATGACTATAATCGAAAAGTCAGATAATGTCAAGTGTTGCCAAAGATGTGGAGAAACTAGAATGCTTATGCATTGCTAGTAGAAATATAAAATTATGCACTCACTTTGGAAAACAGTCCAGCAGCTTCTCAGCATGTTGCACATGGTGTTATCACCATATGATCCAGTAATTGTACTTCTAGGTAAGTACCTAAGATAAATAAAAACATATGTCTATACAAAAACGTGTTCATGTATATTCATTACAGCATTGTTTATAATAACCAAAAGTGAAATGTCCTTCAACTGGACATATTGCAACCGAATGTCCATCAACTGATGCAATATGGTATATCCATACAATGAAATATGATTTGTCAATTAAAAAATGAAGCATTCTTATATGCTGTAACATAGACAAATTTTGGAAATACTATGCTAAGTGAAAGAAATGAGTCACAAAAGACCATGTATTGAATGATTTCACTTACATCAAATGCCCAGATTAAGCATATTTACAGAGAGAGAAGGTAGATTAGTGATTTCCTACAGCTGAAGTTGGGGATGAAGTGGGACAGTGATTAGGGAGAAGTGGGAAGTGCTTGTTAATAGGTAACACATTTTCTTTTCGGCGTGATGAAAAGCTTCTAAAATTGATTATGGTGATGGCTGCACAAGCCTGTGAATATACTAAATCTACTGAATGTTACAACTTTAGGTGAATTGTACAGTAAGTGAATTATATCTCAATGATGTTGTTATACTAAAAGACAACAATTACTTGTATCTTCCTCAACATACTTTGCTCTATTACCTTTAAATTTTTTATTCCTCAAACATATTCATTATTTAATTCAATAAATATTTATTGAATGTATACTGTGTGTTAGGAATTGATACAGCCATTTGGACTACAGGAGTGAAAATTGAGGCAAAAATTACTGTTCTAAGATTACATTTTAGTGAGGCAGATAGAACATGATCAAGGTTAGAAGTATAAATATCATGCTAGATAAAGATATTACCTAAGAAGAAAAATAAATAAATTAAGGAAAGGAGAATTGTTCACGCACAAAACTTTAGACAGCATAGCCAGGGAAAGTCTCATTGAGAACATGGTCTTTGAAGACTGGAAGGAAATGAGGCAGTGAGTCCTGGATTTATCAGGGGAAAGAGAAAAATAGAGGAGACAATAAGTGTAAAGTCTGCGAAGTCTTTTCAGAACTATTAAGAGAACATTGTAGCTGAAGAATAGCAAGTGAGGAAAAATAAATAGTAAATGAATTTAGGAAGAAAGTGTTGACAAAATTACATAGAGCTTTGTCACTTATGATAAAGATTTAGACATTTTTTTTGATTGAAAGAAGAAAACATTGGTAGATATTTGTTATAAAAGTGATGTCATGTATATGATATTTTTAAAGAATCAATCTTATTTTGGTTTCAAGGATAGTCTGTAGCAGGGTAAATGAAGCCAGAGACCAGTTAGGAGGTATTTGCAGTAATAGTGGAAAAATATATTATCTTATATCGAGGTTATGGTTCTGAACCCAACACACAAAATATAGTGTGAATGGTGCTCCTTGGAATTTTGCCACATGAAGACTTTAGTTAATGCAGTTGGTGTAAAGGGACCAAATTCAAAAATATTTTGAAGGTAGAACCAACCAAATTTATTTACAGATTATCTGTGGAGGAATTTGTGAGTAAAAGAGAATCACAAAATATGATCTTAGGTCTTCAGCCTGAGCTCCCCTAAGAAAGGAGTTGTCATTTCTGAAATTGTAGGAGAATCATGTGCGTAGAATATCGTGAGCTCAGTTTTGTGCAAGCTAAGTTTAAGGCATCTATTAGATATCTAAATGAAGCTGTCTTTGCAACTAATAGATGAAGTTGAGGGAAGAAGTCTGGTCTGGAGACATAAATTTTGGAAATAAATTGATACTATTTAAAGCCAACAGCCAGAATGAGAACATATTGAGCTTTTTAAAATTCTCACCGAATTAATCACCTCTTCTATTAGACTTTCTCTATGCCTCCAAACTCTGTTAGATGCTCCTCCCATGCACTTTTTTAGTGATCAGTACAGCATACTGCAATGCCATAACATTCTTATATGCTAAATGTTGTGTGTGGTGGGAATATGCACCACCTTATTATACTTCGGTGTAAGCTTTATTTCCGTATAGCTTTTCACAGAATAAGATATTTATAAATATGTGTAAAATGGATGAATGAAGGAATTTTGAAGCAATCTACAAGTTCTGAGATAAAAGAGAGACTCTAAGAAATGAGTTTGTAATTAGTGTAATGAATTCCCTTATGAGATTACGAGAATCTCATCACTGAAATTATCCAAGTAAAATGGAAAATATTTAATTTCTGTCCAGAATCTTGTAAAGGGCAGTCTTGTGCATGATGGACAGTAGCTCTGAGAAATCTAGCAACTCTAAAATTTTAATATCTATGAACCAAATGAATTTATTAGTAGGGCAATGAAATGAGTGAATAATACAAATGTAGGAAGATCCACTAAAATAAAAGGTAGTGATGTTAAGGTGTCATCTGCATGTCCAGCTGTCTTTCTAAGAAAAGGCATCAATAAAATGTTATTACCTTGGCAATTTCATCAAATTCAATGTTGCATCTCTCAGCCAGATCCTCAAGGATTTAAAGATGTTTATTTATGCACAGAGAATTCACAGAAGACTTGATATTGTATTAATTTATTATACAATGAAAAATTGAACTGTCAAGGGTATAAGATAGTCAAATAAGTCTGAACAGTTTTCTCTGTAGGAAAGCCATGAGGAGAATGAATTTAGCAAAATAACATCTTGTTTAGCAGGAACAAGAAGTCACCACAAGAGGAAATATAGGTTTATCATTTGAACGTTTCCATGTTTGTTCAGGCTTGGATGCTCTAAGGTCAATCTTCTCAATAGGATGAACTTCCTCTCAGTACTTTCTCCTATAGAGAGTTAAGAACTTTGCCTCTGGCTGTTGCTTTTCTATGTTCCATTTCTTCCTAACGCTGCTCTGATTAACTTGTTTTTTATAGATATATACTGACTTCAGTTTAATCTTGCTCTTCTTATGAAATATTCCCTTTTGTTAAACCATTTGTTATAGTTAATGTACAACGTTGTGTTAGTGCCAGGTGTATAGCAAAATAATTCAGATAAACATATATATGTGTGTGTGTATATATATATATATATATATATATATATATGCAGTGTCTTTACCTGCCTATTCTTGATAAATGATGAGTTGAGTTTACAGTCTTATTTTCAGGGAGGAATGAGTTAATGCAGCTGGCCTGCTGTCCATTCAATTTTTTTAAAAAGAAGACACTCCTAGAAGCAAGAAAACAAGGCAGGGAACCATGTTCAGTCTCCTTTTCTGCTGGACCTCTGCATAAAGAGGAGGGAGATACTTCACCTCTGAAATGATCTCAGGATCTGTTCTGGCTAAGGGTATTCTATAACTAATAGAGCCTAGGATCTTTGAGGCATGAGAATGTCACCAAAGCACACAACTCCATGGAATTAAAAATAGAGATGTTTTGGGACTTCTCTGGTGGTCCAGTGGTTAAGACTCCAAGCTTCTACTACAGGGAGCATGGGTTTGATCCCTGGTCAGAGAGCTAAGAACCCACATGCCACGTGGTGTGGCCCAAAAATAAATAAATAAAAGAAACCCTTCTCTAGAGCGAGCACTCACCCATCCCACTGATTTATCACTTAAAAGAAAAATAGAGATGTTTTATAAATTAACTGCTCCTTATTGATAAGAAAATCTGCAGACTTAACTCAGACTCCTCATCTATCCGGGCCAGAGGTGCATGCCATACATAGTAACAAGAACCTGGGGAGCCACCCTTAATGTCATAGATGTATTTCTGCTTCTTCTGAGCTTCTAATTTATGGTATCCTTGAAATTACTTAGTAAATCTTGTTACTGGGTAAGGTTTTTGATTTGTGAGTGGCTGATTTAACAATGAAAACCTATGAGTTAGATCAAATGATAGAAGAGATATCTTATTCCTTCATCTCTAATATGTAGAAGAGTGAAAAGGGAGATCACTTCATTATTACCACTATGTAATACCTCCAAGAGTTATACCTGTAAAGGGTTTTTAAATATACATATATATATATATATATATATATACACACATATATATGTATGTATGTAATTCAAATAATGGAATGGGACCATTCATCCTATGACTAATACAAAGAAGTTCAAATAAATTTGAATTGTTTTACTAGGTAATGTGATGTAGAAAGGTAATATAGAAAGTATTTGATGTTTATAGAACTAACCACACTGTCCTAGCAATATTCATTCTTTGAAATCCTGTATGCTTTGAGTGCCAGCTCAATAATATTTGTAAGAATGTGATTTTATTTACCTATAATGAGATGCATTACAAAACTATATAGCATTTTAACTTCTTTATGTACTACAAAGCTCATCGTTCCTCCTTAATTTACAGCTCAGTAATCAAGACCCTTACAATTTATGTACATTGTTCAATATCACACAATTATTAGCACGAGGGACAGAGCTATATCCCAGATTTCTGAATTTTCTCTTACTGTTAGCTTCACTATAGCAAAGTATAAAGCACAAAATTCATGTTTGAAAATCTCATACTTGTGAAGGGTGGGTCTATAAGGAAAAATGTAAAATATGTAAAAGATTTTTCTGATGTTGTTTTGTTTTCTTTTTTTTTCTTCTTTTCTCTTTGAAAAACAGTGTTTTGTTGACTCTCTTACCCTTCTAGATATGTTACTGTGTGATCTGTATCTAGAAACCATAATAAAATTTGTCAGTTTTCTAGGTCTAAGCAATTTGCTTAAACAGTATAATCTATTTGTAAGAACACATCAGCCAACCGTAAAGTTTGCAATTTCAAATTGCAAGTCAGAAATTTATTAAATACAAGATTTGCTATAAAAGTAAAAATGATAACAATATCAACCAAAGCAATTGAAATCTAACATGTAAATAAATTACAGCTATGTTATTAGGAAAATTATAATTAATGATGTGTCAAGAACTTTCAATAGGAGATCCATTTTTCAGGGTGTTTATAAGTTAAACATAAAATGATTAATTCTGACAAGTATAGTTGTTTACAATAAGAAAACATAGACATTTTCTATGGATGTACAAAATAGAAATTATCTTCAAAAAGTAGTTTATTTTTTCACTAGCAATAAGGTGGTTTATTGAATATATATATAATAAGCTATTATATAGTTAGTAGGTCTAGATATTTTAGTGCATTAAATTTTAACTTAATTTTATATTTATTCCCTCAATTAGTTGTTCATTTCTATGTTTAATTTAAAACATAAGATCATATAAAGTTATATTTGAACCAAACCATATAGTGTAAATTTAGTGTGGATGCAACAAGCCTATCTCATTAAAAAAGTTTCATTAACAATATATATACATAACTTTGAGGTAACAAATCTCCCCCAAAAATCTAACATTTGGCAAATAATTTAGATTTAGAAAACAAGTCCTAACATCCCAAAATGAAAACAAAAACACTCCCCTAAAAATGTGAAAAATGCTCAAGAAATCACCTCACAAAAGAAGATATAGGAATGGCCAACACGTTAAAAATGTGATCAGTGTCACTGGTATCAGGAAAATAAACACTGAAACTACATTTTGTTACCATTTGAAACCAACTGTAATGAATTGAAAAGAAAGACTGACAACACCAAATATCAGTGAGGATGTAGGACATATTTTACTGGTGGGAATGTAAGTGGCTTACCTATATTGTAGAACTCCTTTTGCAGATTTTAATAATTTTAGAGATATTTAGCCAAGATAAATGAATATAAATATTTTCAGAGAAATACTGTAGTCTTATTAATTTAAAAAATCCAAATATCCATCAAAAGGAAACAAATTCTCATTATGTCATATATATTATGCTATTCAACAACAAAAAAATAATTTGATATGCACAAAAACATGAGTGAATCCCACAGTCATTAAACTAAACAAAAGAAAAACTGACATAAAAGTATTTATACTGCAGCATTACAATTATATAAAGTTTAAGAACAGGAAACATTAACCCTTGTGATAGAAATTAGAAGAGTGGCAGTCTCTTCAGAAAGTGAGGATGACAATTTGACTAGGAAGGATACAGGAGCTTTCCTGGGTAAGAAAAATGTCATAACAAGTGTGATCCAAGTGTGGTTTACATGAATGTATACCTTTCGCAAGTCTTACTGAATTTCATGCTTAAGATCTATTCACTTAACATAGATTATACTTCACACTTAAGAATACTTGTTCATCTTTTGTCTTCCAAAATAAATTGTATTTTCATGAAGGCCAGACTTATACTGCATTGCCTAATATAACAACTTATGTATAGTGGCCAAGTGTTTATTGAATCAATGGATGAGTTTGATGGACTGATCTTGATGAACAAAGAAGATAAGTTAATTATGACATGTCTTTTTGGTCTGACAAAAAATGGATGGATATCAGAATTAGTCAAATGCATTTGATTTGAGAAATACTGGGGGAAAATCTAGTTATTTTGAAAAGATAAGTTGAGTTTTGAATATGTTGACTTTAACGTAAATGTATGGCAACCATAAGATATTACACAAAATATGTATCTTAATTTCTATTATTTGTTTGATAATAATCAAGAGAGCAAGCAGATATTTCAATCCAGCTCAGTCATTCAGAGTTGCATTTTTTAGCAAAGGTATTTGTTGAGACTAAACATAGAAAGTATCTGCCTACACTGGGCATAAGTGTAATATCACTTTCCTTACCCCAATGCAATTTTGACAGAGAATTACTAAAAATATAGACAAATGAGCCTAGAACATGATCAAGTTGAAAATTAGTTACTGATTAAAAGACTTAAAAGAGCTCTGTTTAAAAAAAAAAAAAGAATGTACAAAATTTGCAATAAGTAAAATAATTCCTCTAGTTAAGTTCATTAAAATTAACTACTGAACATTCACTAACCTTTCAATAAAGATTACTTATTGCCTAATAATTTGCAGAAATGGCACTATATGCTGAATAATATGTAACCCATGCTTCTAGTGATTGTTGGGATGAACTCCATTATTCATTCCACCCAAATGATTGACGGATATAAAAAATGAGAAAGTCTCATTCAAGACTTTTGGAAAATAGAAACAAAGAAAAGCTATTCTCTTTCTGTATAAGAAGAAAGGAACGCATTTCCCAAGTTGCTACTGGCAGCCAACTTGTGACTCTAAAAGGAATTAATATTCTTACAAAGTTAACCCACAAAAAATATCTTAAAATTGTGTGAAATAAAATATGGCTTTCTGATATTCTGCTAACCCACAGAATCAACCAACATTTGAGTGTATCTTACCTGTGGAATTATAACTGGAAGTAGCAATTCCCTTATTGGTTAAAAAGCACGTCAGAATTTCTGCTACGTACAGCCAGAAATATCCTAACTGATCCAGTTAACATGATGCTCATATTACTAAAAAGAAAATGTGTACTCACTCTTTAATTACAATGACATAATGCTACTGTGGGAAAGACCAAGTACCCCTAAAGTGTTTGTTATCTACTTGTAATCTTGTTGAAATAGCCCCTCCTGAGTTGTCAAGACTCAGTTAGCTGCCTTAAAGACATGTCCCTCCAAAAGACCCTTGACTAATCATTGAAGAAACACAATCCTGAATGAAAGAGTGAATGTATGCCCATGACTCCTTTCCTTCCAGCTAATTTTCTGAATTTTGACTTTGACTGATTGCTCACATCCTTCCCTAGAACTAACAGGTAAAATCCAAGTTTGATTTAATACCCCAGTTAAACTCAGTCACACCAGAAATCTAAGCTTCCCTGACCATTCACTTTTCACACAGATCCTTATCCTCATAATACTCTGTACACCTCCCAGATATGACCACATCAACTCCATTCTTGCCCATACCAAACATTTCCTCTGTCATCAGTCAACAATATTTCTCATCAGAAAACCCTATATCTATACACACTTTTATAAAGTTCTCTTCATATTTTGCTTTAATTGAAGCATGTTTGTCCCCTTAAAATACTATTTTCCCTATACCTCTCACAATTATAGGCTATTTACATCGTTATCTCTTCATATTCCCATGTACTTTGAGGCCTAGATTTGAAGACATTATTCTTTTTGCAATTTATTGCTTTTTACCAAACTATTTTTCTTTTTCACTTCTCTCAAAACCCTAAGACATTTCAAGCATATATTGTCAGATTCAATACATTTTATTTTCTAGGAGTCATCTCTTCTGAAAACAAGTAAAGATCAGAAAATGGCAAAATATTATAGTTTCAAAATTCAGATCCCTACACACACACACACACACACACACACACACACACACACACACGAGTAGGATAGGGGGTCTTTTGTCAAGAGACAAAATAATCAACAGAATCAGATTCAGAGATGACCAAGAAGTTGGAACCACCAGAGAGAGAGATTTTAAAATAAATATAATTAACAGGACAGAAGACATAGTGAAAAAGATGGGTACCATATAAGAACAAATTCAAGATATTGCTTTATAACTAAAGTAGCACATAAAGTATCTCCACATGAATCAAAGCCATTGAGTTTTGACATACTCATGACTATTCATAAGAGTGTGAAATTTCAGAAAATTGGAACCAAAGAAAATCTTGAAAAGTTCTTGTAAGTTTAAAGAACAAACAAAATCAAAGATGTTTGTGAGTGTATGTGTGTTTGTAATTTTATTGGATATCCTGTGTAGACTAAGAGAGACTGAGGTAAATATTATTTATGTCTGAGAAGAAAAACACCTCTCTTAAGGCATTTAGAGTGGGATCAAATCAATCTAATCAGGAGTTTAGATGGATTTGAGCTTTGTTGCTTGTCTGGGTATCTTCAGTGTACCAGAGGGTTCAGATTTCTCTAATGAGTCCATGTAATTATAGTATGCTGAAGGGTTTTTCTTGATATAAAAGTTTGTTCTACCCTCAGCTTTGAGCCATTCTTATATGTTTGCCTCACAGAGGGTTCTGTCTCCATGGTTTTTCCTCTCCTTCAGATTTACACCACTGTTGCTCATTATTAGGTACTTGCTAGGTTTGAAGTAAAAAGGCAGAAGAGGTTCCTGTTATTTCTAAGTTATTTTTCTTAACTTTAGTTTTGGGTAGTCCATGAATGCCTGGCTTCAGATTTAGGATTTTCTTGCATTTCGGCTGCTCCTCATCACAGTTAGCCAAATTATTTCTTGTAACTCTGCGCAGGAGGAGCAGGCATTTGTGTCTTTCCCCACACCATCACACTATTTCCTCTTCCATATCTGCATTGTGATGGTAGGCTTCTCCAGTTTTATCCCTGTCCCTACTCACTCTTGTGAGTAGCTAGTGAAACTCTGTCAAAAATATCTTTGATTAGGTTTAAACTTCTTCTGTGTGTTTCTCAGAATTTCTATAATAATATGTTAACCCATATTAGTAAATGTTATGTCATTTATTGAGTACTAAATAATTTACTGAGTATTATATATTTTTAAAATTCTACCAGAAACTAAAGAGTAATAACTGAAAAAGAATCGTAGATATTTCAAATACTAGTTCTAAAAATGGACTTAAAGATCATTTATTTTAACATCTACTGAATTATTGTCCATATATATTAACATATTTTAGGCCAAAATATTTGCATATTTTAAAACATATATAAATGTACATTTTTTAAAACTATCAATTTAAACAAAGTTAAATATTTTTCTTTATCTTATGATTTTAACATTTAATGCCCCCCGAGAAATACCACAATATAGATACTTTAAGCAGTGTTTGTCAAAATTATTTGACTAGAGAATTCTTAACTTTCAGAGAAAATTTCTACTGAACAATTGGACATTTATTGGCAGATACTGATCTAGTCTAACCCCTTCATATAAAAATTTGCATGGTGAAGCTCAGAAGGTGAGGTTCTTTGAGGAACTAAGTTGCAATATATAAAATGCTTAAGTAAATATTAGATCTGATATATCTTTGAGTTTGTGTAGCATTTTATAATACCCAAAATAAGGTCCCTTAGTTTATCACTAAATCTACAGAAAAGTCATAAAATATATTATTATCAGTTCCATTACAAATATTATTATTAATTCCAAACTAGTTTCAAAGAAGTCAAATGACTTATCCAAAGTACTAGTTCTAAACAAATAGCAAAATTTCCAGGAATTGAAATTATCCTTTCTTATTCATTCTATTACAATGAATGGATTTTTCTGAGAGAGAGAGAGATATTTCTTTTCTATAAGGAAAAACAGTTTCTGCAAGCTAAAATGATTTAAGAAGGCTTCATTACAAATTGGCAACAGTTACTGGATGAGTTGCACTTGGACAGGTAGAGAAGAACATGCTTTATGCAAAGAGCATAGTATAAAGAAAGGCATGAAAATAAGAATAAAATGGCAAAAGTGGAGGAAAGTGAGGCAGAAAACGTAGCTAGAGTGCAGTGTGCATAGGCTCCATGGGAGATAAGTTTGGGTAGACAAGGAGGAGCTCTGCTAAAAGATACCTAAAATAGTGCTAAAACATTGTTTTTAAATTTGAACAGGAGGGATAGGGAAGAAGGCATCCTTTTTTAAACATTGATGTTGAATGCAAGATTAAAAATAATGCAATTAAAATCATGAATGCAGTAGTTAGACTAAGGATTTCATTGCAAATTTAATTCCTTCACAGTACTTTATACATTTTATCCTCATTATTCCTGGTGGGTAGAATTTGGTCTGTGCTCAAAGCCCCTTATTTCTTAAAAAAATATACTTGTGGTATTTTTAAATCCATTCATACAATTTTGAGTAATAAGTAATAGGAAAACTTTGTCCATTTAGAAGAAAAACACTTCAACTCTTTTTTTTTTTTCCTTTGGTATAATTAAAAAACAAAAACAAAAGCTGAAGCTGAAGCTGAAGCTATAGAGCTCCAAAATTGGCAAGAGTGCAGTTTTTACTAAGGTAAGATAAATTATACTATATTTGAAGAAAATTGGTTAAGTATTTTTGGAAATTTGAGGATTTAAGATATGCATTAGAATATGTATAAGGAAAATGTTCTTATTTCTGTTCAATGGCTACATCAACTATAGCCATTTAAGAAAGCATCAGCTCAAAATTTTTCAGTAAAGATAGTTTTTCTGGATTAGGTCCAAATTATGGGTACTAAAGCAAAAATGAATTTTCTATGTGTAAATGTGCATCATCAAAGGGAGCAATTATCAACTGAATGAACTAAAGATTTTTCCTTTTTTCTTTATAAATTGCCAGTAAAATATAATACATTTATGTAGAATATTCCCACTCTAAAACTTTCAGTGTGCTTCAACTTCACTGAGGTAATATTTATATGATGCTGTTGTTTGAAAAAGGGATTTGTGGATGTATAAACCAAATTTGGCTGTAGTTTTCACATGGGACCAGAATTTTCCTTACCAATTCTTTCAGGTGTTTTTGTATGATTTACTCTACAGAAAAGAGATATCAAAAGTCTCTTACTCATTCATGCCATTCTGAGTTTCACAATGCTTATTTTTATTCAGCACCATTAGAGCAAGTCACTTTGTAGCTGAAGAATACAAGCCTTATTAATCATAAATAAATTGGTCAAGGTAATGAAGGTAAAAAGAAATAAGACCAAGATTCAAATCCTCCTCTATTTGATCATAAAGTCCAAGCTCTTCTCATGACCAGAGACTCACTATATAAAAAAGAAGTGTAATGTGCCTTTGTCTTTTTTGAACATTATAATTTATTTCAGTGTGAAAAAGATGCGTAAAAATAAACACTACAATTTAGAATATGTTTAAATACTAAATTGGGTGGTACAAACATAAAATGCTATTAACATTTTAATGGGGGACATAGTGAGGGCTGGTATACTCTAACAAGTCTAGTGAAGTGGGTGAGACTTGCTCTGTTGTACAAAACTTGAGAATCATTTAGAAGAGTAGAGAAAATATAATTGTTAATATTTATGTTTTTCCAAGAATATCCTCTGATAGTTAATTGCCATCTTCCTTCCTTCTGAGATCACTGCATAATCTTATCTGGTGACCCAGATTACCCTTTTTATCTATTCCCCTAAGTTTGGCAAAAGAGACCCCGTGATAGTGATGTCCACACCCTTGTTATGGCACTATTGGTTCCTAAGGTGGCTTCACCACAGAAATAGTATGTTTATGTGTATGTGAGTATGATACCTCCAAAGGATGAAATCTTTTTGAGGACAAGGTCTATACCTTCTTCGGAAAAACTCTGTATACTCAAGGACTAGTATAATTTGTGATGTTTAGTCAATAGGAGCCCTAATAAAGGTATCTAATGGATTGAACATAAATCACTGGACTTCTGACCCCTGTTCTAAGTTGCAGGGGCCAGGAAATAGGGTTGCTACTTAAGCAAAACATAACAAGACTAACATCAACTTTATGATCTATTGAGTATATCAAAGAATTGAGGTCACATGGCCTTAATTTGGCCCAAATTCTAAGGGAAGAGAGGTGACTGGAGGTGTGGAAGGGTGTTGCTTAGGAGTCATGAGCCTGCACTTACTTACAGGATACAACTAGATGTAAAAGAGTTCATCTAGAATAGTTCACTAGTTGGTGAGTTGGTGAAGGCCACGTACAGAGTGGCAGGGCTGTGTGAAACAAGATAATCACAAGCATTTGAAGACTTTAAAGCATTGAGGGTTATCTAAGCAAAAAAAAAAAGGGTCAGTCTTAGCTCAAATCATAACTAGAATAACTCATAACTCTTCACTTAAGGCTTAGCAAAAGGGAAAGGTTTACCTGTTTCCAGACATTTAAAATTATCTACCTCCATTTCTGCTTACTTACATGAGTTGTCCATCTTTCAATAAAATATTGCAAAATACATGGAAAGACAAGAAACAACACACTTCCAAAACACAAGGCAATAATCAGAATGAAAATAAGAGATGACACAAATGTTGGAATTATCTGATAAGGATTTTTAAATAACCATGATTAGTATGTGAAAGTTTTAATGGAAAAGTGGGAGCATATAAGATGGAATGGGTAATCTCAGCAAATTTATGGACTCAATGTAAGAATCAATTAGGAATGTTAATGTTAATTGAACGGTAGGAAAAAAAAAAAACTTAGTAAAAGTGGTTTTCAATGCTTCCATCAAATGCTTGGCATAAATGATAATAGAACTAGGGAACACAATAATAGGTAAACATAAAATAGCCAAAATGAAATAAAAAGAGAATAAATAGTGAAGTAAAAAATACAGAACATCTAAGATCAGTGGCACAATATTAAATGTTGTAAAACATGTATAATTAGAATCTCAGAAGAACAAGAAATAGAGAAAAGAAGTAGAGATTGAAGAAAAAGTATTTGAGACTTTCAAAAATTAATGACAGATACCAAACCACAAGCCCAAAAATCTCTGAGAGCACTAAGAAGGATAAATAACAAAAGCAAAATGAAAGTTAAACTGCTGGAAAAAACTCAATATTCTGTAATAACCTATATGTGAAAAGAATCTGAAAAAGAATGAATATATGTATATGTATAACTGAATCACTTTGCTGTACACTGAAACTAACACAACATTGTAAATCAACTATACTCCAATAAAATTTTAAAAAAAAGACAAAGATAAGGAAAAATTTTGAAGGCAGCTAGAAGAAAAAAAAAAAAAAGAAACATGTTCACAGTATAAAAGATAAGATTATAAACAGCATCTCATAGGAAACCATGCAGGCTAAAGAAAATAGTGACATCTTTAAAGTGCTGAGAAAAACAGCGACAACAATTATCTACCCAGAATACTACACTCAGCAAAAATACATTTCATAAATGAGGAGAGAAACCAAAACTTCTTATACAAATAAAAACTGAGAGAATTCATTACTAGCAGACCTAATCTACAAGATTAGGAATTTAATCCAACTAACTGGTTAATCAGATAACAAAACTACTGATAAGTCAATTCGTGATGCAATCTAGGGTTAAGAGACAGCAGGATCAGATAATGGCTCTGAATAAAGAATAAAGAAGCTCTGCTGTCCAGCAGGAGCTAGAACTCTGATACCAGAAGCATCTGGAATCTCAGAGAAGCCACAACCACACATAGAGATGCTTCCTGAAATAGCAACTCCCTCTGGGAATTCAATTGCCTAAATAAAGCTGGAAAAAAGTCAACTCCCTTTGGGAATTCAACTGGAAACTAGGGAATATTAGCTGAGGAAATACAGACTGCAGCATTCAGCCTCTCAAAGATATAAAATAAAGAAAGAGCAAGAATTGCATCTGAGAGAAAAGAGATAAATGACCTATCCCATTCACACTTAAAATATTTTTCTGTATCCATTTCACCACTGTACTCTAACTCCTAAACAAAACGTCATGTCTCTGCCTAATATTATGCAACTGTATTTCATAAAACACAACTAATCTTCCTCTCTCTCCAAAGTCTCATCAGTTATCACATTAATTTCAATAGCTTGGGATCTCCAGGTAATATGAAGACTTCCCTATATATATAGCTTCTTGTGGTCTTGTGACACATGGACTAAATTGAATATTTAAACATCATTCATACTCTTCATAGAAATAACAGGACAGAGGTAGGAAGACAATAGAACTAGTTAATATATACAGGTTAATGTAGTAGTATACAGGTATATATAATCTCTTTCTCTGTCTCTGTCTCTCTCTCTCTCTCTGTCTCTCTCTCACACACACATGCACAAACCTGCTAAATTCCTTATTGCCTCATTTCTATTATTTTCTAGAATACTGTAATTATTTATCGCTTCCTTTTTCTACCACCTATACCTCCTTTGTCCTAAGACAGCACCTCAGCTGATCATTTTTTTCTTTAAGACTCTTGTTGAGTTAAATTCATTCCAGAAAGGTCTACATATTTAGTTGTCCATATTTTATTCAGTTGATGTACTTTTTACTTAATGTTTGATATTAGACATGACAGTAATCAGGAGAATTCCAGTGAATCCTCTGGTTCCACATATAGACCCACAATTGCATTACAGAAACAAAAAAAACACTTATACCTGACAATCAAAATTAATCATCCCAGACAGTACAGACCTTGTTTTTGGCTTATTGAACACCAGTGATATAGCATAGGCACCTAAGAAATCTAGGCTTCCAGTAAGAATTAATGGAATCATTCAAACAGCAGTAAATGTTTCTAGCTATGTGTGGGAGACTTTTGTTAAAAATATTGTTGACTTAACGTTGACTTTTAGAATATGAACTTTGATATTTTCTCACTACGAATTCCCTATTTTTAAACCTTTAGTGTTGGTCTAGCACAACCTTCACTTTGAAGTCAGTTAAAACAGACAAAAGTTGTATAAACTACTAAATATATTTCTTTCAAAAAAAAAAAGATGACAATCTACATAGATTTAGGAGAACCCTGTTAGCTGTGAGAAGATTGGCTTATGGAAACTAACTGGTTTCTCTTAATGACAGCTATCCTGATTAGGTTAGCTTTAACTGCTGGCATTAACTGCAGCTCTTTTAATTATGTCTGTTTAAAAGTCACAGGGAGGACTGAATATACTGAATATACTGAATTCTATCCGAAACAAAACAAATAATGGCTAAACAAATGTCATGATTAAACACACAGAAACCAACCAAACTGTTGAAGTATGATGATTTTTCATTCCTCAAATGTAGTGTTAGTTTACAAAGAATAAAATTCAATATGATTGCATTTATTGACATTTTAAAATGGCCACATTTTTAATTAAAACAAAAAAAGGCAGAATTAGAGAAAACAAGTTTATGGAGATTTATATGTTTCCTATAATTGCTGAGGAAATCAAATTTTCCATTAGGTGAATTAGATTTTAAATGTCTTAGGGTGAGAGAATTACAGTTAGTAAATATAAAATTAAAGAAAATATCTGTGATATAAATAATTTCCTAATTTTTTGTAAACATTTTTTTTTTGTTTTGCGTTAGGTTTTCTTGAACAGGGATATACTATAATCTATATATCCTAATTGATATATGATTTAGTTACTACAAATCAACCTTAAATTTGCTCTACTATCCCACTTGAATGTTGCTGCATGTCTAGGGAACTCAAATGAGAATGAAAGAGTGACCTTTAATTAAGAGATAAAAGGGTGCATTTCTTAAAACAAAAGAATGTGGCAGGATTATTGACTCCACTTTCCCACCAGCTCAGCACATTGGCTGATGGTATTGATTGCTGAAATGCTAACAAATAATGGGACCATAAAAAACTGCAATTGTCTATTGCTATCATACCAGCATCGAGAGGTACTAAAAGCAGACTAGTTGCCTTCGGTCATTGAAAATTACAACAATCAAATATATTCCATCAGTGATTTACAATATAGCTGGGTTTTGTTTCGGGAACTTTTCTTACTTTGTTCTTAAATTTAAAAACATATTTCAAATTAGAATGGTTGCAATTTGTGTGAAACATATAGGTTTCAAATACCAACTACTTAGAATTTTGCTGCTACCAGAAAGAATGAAAATATTAATTCAAAATATCACTGCTTGATTTCTTAATGATCTATTGTTCTCTGCTGCTAATTATATATTCCAGTAAGGGAGACAGCTATAAAATGTAAACTTCTCCCCACTGCTCTCAGATATTCATTAATTTCAGTTTATATCATAAATTCTATAAAGTAGAAGAGAATGGTGTTATAAAGACAGATCTTGCAAAACCAACATTATACTGAAATGCAAAAAAAATAAAAAAAGAACTTCAGACGAATTATACAGAACCTAGACCTATTTCTATACCTATACATGTCTTATGTGAATCCTTATTCACATGCCTCAACTTTTTCATTGTAAAAGAAGTGTCTTTAAAAGACTTCTGGGATATTGCATGTTCAAGTCATTAGTTAAAAGAAGATGCCCTTTGTATTTAAATACATTTAATTGGGATTCCTTGTGTGTCACTCACCAGCTTTTATTTACTTCTGTTTAACCTTGAGAAAGTTACATTTTCTAAACCTCAGTTTACTATATCTGTAATAAGGAGATTTAATTATTTATGTATTATATTAATAAGAAATAAAAGTGCTTTGCATCTTCTAGGCATTAAATGAATACGTTTTCCTTGTATGCTTCATCTTCCCCTTTAGAATTCCTTCTACCTCATCCTATGGTAACATCCTATGTTTCTAATAAATACAAAGAATATTAAATAAAGCTAGTGTTATTATGATAATTTACTTCAACAATATTTGCATGGGTATAATCATCTTGTTTGCTTATTTGAGGTATTCCAGACAAATAGTTGCAAATTATGCCATAAGAGTAACCCTCACATTAAAAAAATTGTGGTTGTTTCTAAAATTAGCTATTTGAAAAAAAACTGTATATCACAAGCAGTATTATCTTCTCTAACAAAAATATTTCTTCATTAAATAAATATTTATTGTACTTCCTCAGAGAGTTATAAAATATTTGTTTTTATTCTAACAACTTTTAAGTTTACCAATTACAGGGCTGCATGTTATGCACTAAAAAATTTTTCTTGTTCAGTGAAAACTTTATGTTTACTCCCAAGCATGGTTAAAAGAAAAAATCAACCTTAGAACTTAGAAGTTAGAAAATCAACCTTTCTGATATAGTAAAAAAACACAGCTCCAACCCTATATACCTCCATGTTCTGTGACCAATAGGCCTATGGCTTGAAGCTTTGGGTATAGAGGACTCCTACTTGGGAGATAAGGAAACACTGACCTTTGTTCAAGAAGCAGAGTTAAAAAAAAGAGGAAAAATGGAGACCAAGAGGCAAGATTAATCTCAGTCTAACTTCTTTCAGTATATCAGTTATTTTTTTAAATAAACATTTAAAGTCTTAATCTGAAACGCCCTTAACAATGTATCATTGGTTATAAAATTTTTTTACTTTGTCAAGTGAATGAATATTTATTCACTGCCTAAAGCTAATCACCACTTCACACTCTATGGGTCTGATAAATTATTTAAACTACTACCATTATTTTCATTTTTCCAATAATATAGGAATCATGCAATCTGTATGGGCATAAGTAGGCTTCTGATGAAGTACTGTAAGATATTAAGACAAGCTCATGTGTTTATTTGGAGAGAAATGAACAAATAATGATATCTCAAGTAAACATAAAAAAAAGAAAAACAGAGAGAGAAATGGTTTTACAGAATTATAGAGTGAGTAGCTAGTGTTTCTGTTAGAATCTAGAATTTGTTCCTCTTACTGAATAATTGTTACTTAAATTTTCCCAATAATGGCAAAATTATGCTTGTCTTAAGGCTTAGAGTTTGGTCAAGAACAAAAAAAAAAAAAAAGAGTTTTCAGATTCCCTGCAATTCTTGAAGAACTGCAAGGTTCAGGCCAAAAACAAATGGAGAGACTATATATTGAATAGAGTTCTAATTTCAGAGAGTTCTAAATTCAGAGAATTCTAAGTTCAAAATCCAGCTCTGCCTCATTTTAGCTGTCTTGGGCAATTATTTTTGCAATTCTAATTTCAAGGGTCCTTTTTACTGAAATTGGATAATAATAACTGTATATTCCTTGTAGACTTACTTTAAAAATGAAATGAGTTGATATATGTAAAATGGCTATTACTGAGTCTGATACAAATGGTTATTAACTGGAATAAAATAACACAAACAAAAAATGTGGAATAGTTGAGAGAAACCCACTTTGCTGTGGTGTGGCTAGACCCAGCCAGATTGTCACATGGTCACTAAAGTACTCATCTCAGTCTCTCCCCCTCCTTCCCTTCCCGCCTTTCTTCTTTCCCCTGCTTCCCCCATGCCCTACCTCATTTACACACACACCTATATTTTAAAGTATAATACTAAGGGCTTATCATTGTTATTTAAAGGTGAAAATATGGGAGTTATAATTCATCTTAGTAAGATTTTTATTGTCAATATTTTCCAACTCCTGTAGATATATCTATATAAACATACAGATGTGTTAGTACTTTCTGCTGGTCTGAAGTTCTCATAGGCTACTGTTTCTATTTCCATTTGTCCTGAGTTCTCTCCTTATACAGTCCCTAGTGATTAGGTACCTAGTTGGGCAACAGACATAGTATGTGGCCAATCAGTTTAAAAATACACCAGTGTGAGCAAAAGGTTCATGTGAAGGACATGTTAGGATTTTGAAACATTTTAAAGCTATACAAAGCATTTGAAACAACTGTCATCTTTTATGTAGATAAAAAGGTGAAGTGTCCAAAGGCAGAATTTGATCTAAATCTGTAACAAAGGAGTAAAAAAACACTTGGAAAACATAAGAGGTTATTTCAATCTATTCATGAGTTAAACTCACTTATAAGCAGAAAACATTGTTTAAATTGCAAATGTCCAAAATTAGTTAGAAAACATTTAGAAATAACCATATTTTTCCCCAGCACATCCAAGCTAATATTAATTGTAAATAAAGACTTTAGTCAGAACTTGCCATCTTATGAATAAATGAATAGATGAATTTATCCTGATCCAAGGAGGTCTATCATACCCAGGCAGGATCAATAAATAAGTATATGGAAATATCAAGGAAGATTGATCATGTATTGACTCAGAGCAAAGCTGAGTCCTCATTACCTTATTAGTACAAAACATTCAGGTACCTCTTATTTGTGTAGTTATGTTCCAAGAACATTGTGATTTTTATACTCAAAGATACTAGTGATAAAGGTACTTTTGAAAGAAATGAAACAATAATATTGCTCATCTGCTAATTTGTCTTTTAGCTTTAAAATATTGGTGTATCTCAGGGTTGGTGTTTAGCCCAGTTTACTTCATTAATTTTATTGAATAAAAATCAAACATTTTGTAAACTATATCTTCACTATAATACTGCTTGGGGGCTCTATCCTGTTAAGGCCCTAAATGATATTGCATTATGAATATGAACATTGGGGCTTCCCTGGTGGCGCAGTGGTTGAGAGTCCGCCTGCCGATGCAGGGGACACGGGTTCGTGCCCTGGTCCGGGAAGATCCCACATACCGCGGAGCGGCTGGGCCCGTGAGCCATGGCTGCTGAGCCTGCGTGTCCGGAGCCTGTGCTCCGCAACGGGAGAGGCCACAACAGTGAGAGGCCCACGTACCGCAAAAAAAAAAAAAAAAAAAAAGTTAAATATGAATATGAACATTATGTATAAGTATGAATATATTAACGTTATGTTTAAAACTAAACAATATTGAGTATTGGACTAGATTGAAATGTGTTAAATTCTAGGGCTAGGCTCTAGTCGATTCCTACTTATTGTTGTAAGTTCCTTCACTTTTCTGTGTCATCTCTGTTTGTAAACTCTCCAGGCAATTGATTCTCTCCTCTCTGATTGAAAGGTATGGCCTTGCTTGGTTGCTGTTTAGAGATTTATTGAGCAAATAATTTTTGCTTTCTGCCATGGTGCTTCTAAAACTGAATCTTTGCCATTTTCTCACTTTAGGGGAAACACGATATTCTATGGTGTACATTTTAAATGCTAAGGAAGCAATAAACAAAGCTCCCTTATTTTTAACTTTTTGTTGTGTTTTTTTGTTTGTTTTGTTTTTTCCCCTTCCTTATGCAGTTCTTTAATGAAAAACTCAGATTCATTCCCATGGTCTCTGTGGTAATATTCATTGCAAACATCATTACGGATGTGAGGTCTCTCCCTTAATTAAGAACTAAAAGGCTTCATTTCCTAAAACGAAAGCATGTGACAGGTTTTATTGATCTGGTTTGTGTCGCCAGCTGAACACATTAGCAGAGATTATTGATTACTCTAGTGGTAATGAGCTTGGGTTCCTTGTCAGGTGAAGTCCACATTCCTTGGGAGCATTTTCTGGAAACTGGCTAATGTGCAAGTACACGTTCACTGTGATATATGATTCAGTAGACTTTTTAAGCTTTATGGCCAATGAATCGTTCTTTAAAAATATAACAGCAGTCATTAAAAAGGTTATTTTCCAGTCATTATCTTTTGAAAATTTCTTCTGAATGCTAACGATGCACTTATGAATAGATGCTAAACCAAAACAAGTGGAACATTAAAGAGGTGTGAACACATATGGCTCATACTGCTTTTAATAAGTTTTCAAGTAACCATCTTCATTATCGTCTGATGACCAAGCTGGGCAACTTAACTAGTTCAGCTTCATCATGATAAATAGTCATGATCTCCACCTAGTGTTTGAATAAGAATTGATGAAAACAGCTTCAAGGATTGATGAATAATAAGAAATGGTAATCTAGGTAGTAAATGTGTGTGACATTTCTTAAGAAAAATGATGTAACTTCTTCATTACAGGAAATGTTTTAGATAAATATTGCTAAAATTTATCTCACCCCAAGATTTCTATTCAGGTAAAAGACCTACTTATTAATTCATTAGCGTGGAACATTGCCAAATGGGATGAATTAAAGCAATGAGGGGCTTATTATCCTTTTGACAGGATAACGTCATGGTGATAGTTGGACTTCTTGGATTATTATAGATATATATGTGTTCAGCCAAAAGAAACTGGGTGATCTTAAAAAACATTCAGAAATGTCTCTGGAAAATCATTAGAATATTTGAGTTTTGAATATGCTAGCTTCATTACAGATAAATTCAAAACGACTTGAGGGATAAAATTCTATCCTGCTAAATGGAAGGAAGAGACGCTCATGAAAATACTGTGCAATGGTTTAATAAGAAGTACAGCCAGGGCTTCCCTGGTGGCGCAGTGGTTGAGAGTCCACCTGCCAATGCAGGGGACGCGGGTTTGTGCCCCAGTCTGGGAAGATCTCACATGCCGCGGAGCGGCTGGGCCCGTGGGCCACGGCCACTGAGCCTGTGCGTCCAGAGCCTGTGCTCCGCAATGGGAGAGGCCACAGCAGTGAGAGGCCCACGTACCGCAAAAAAAAAAAAAAAAAAAGTACAGCCAATGAAAATTCTAAGAGATGTTATTCGGAGCCTGGAATTTTCACGTTGATTTTGGACTTAGGAAAAATTATTTCATTTCAAACCTTCAATCTTTTTATAGTCTACTGAGAGGTTTCTGCTCAGTCATTGAATGTGTTACAAGGCCCTCTGGGGCCCACTTCCAGACAAAGAAAACATCTACCTTTCCTCTCTGACCACTTCTGCAACACCTGACTGAAGGAACAAAATTGTTTCTGACCTTTGAATCAACCCAATTCCCAATTCTCATCAGTCTGCAAAAAGTTATCCACAATACATTGATAGTTTATATTGCTTCCATCTCTGGTAGATCATACAGCATGTGAGCCCTAATGAAGTGATATATAAAGTTAATGGAGATGCAAACACAATGGACAAAATAATATGTTATTTGTAATTTAGAATCAAGTTCACCTTTGAAAATGGAAAAAATTGATATTTGGCAATGTGGAATCAGCAACAGGTTTCCAAAGCCAGGTTTATCAATATAGCTACAGAATTTTGTTAACAAATTCTTATCCAGATAATACATAGTTCTTCTGAAAATTTGCTTACCTGTTTCATTTACATGGCATTTTATATTGATTAGATTATCATGTTAAATGGCAAACTTTCACGCAGAATTTTTTTTTTCTGAATGATTTAGTATTTGTTAGGTAGTATCAGTAAAATCATCTTGCATGGTATCATAAATGGGTCCACCTCATACCAAAAGTTCTATACGTCTTTGTTCTACTATCTACTAATCTACAGCCAAGTACCTCTCTAAAGCCACAGTTTCCTTATTTTTACATGAACATAATAGCACCCATTTAATAGAAATGCTGGAAAAAATATTAAAATAGATGATTTCTGTACATGAATTATACCAATTAATCTACAAATGTTGATATATCCCCTTTCTATCAAATACACAAAATACACACAAACTGATAAGTTGTTGATACTGATGATTTGTTTGATATCCACATCAGAACAGATGTTTGTTTTTTGTTTTCTACAAATATTCCATTTAATAGTACATAAATGATGTATTAAATAGGGTCTAATGTACATGTGGATTTTCAATTTTTTTCATTTTTCTGAAGTTATATAATGGTTTTTTGGGGGTAGTCTCTACCTATTTAGTACTCTGGAGAAGACAAGTTATAGCAAAGTATCATAAAAGCATCTTTCTTAATCACTTAAAAAAAGGAAGATATATTATCTAATGACATACTTTCAAGTTACTGTATTCTGTTTATCCATGTTATACCTTCTCTTCTTATCAACCATTCATACCTCCCTCCATATCTTTCCTTAACCATTTGATTCTATTCAAATTTGTCATATCAATCAACATTTTACATCATAATGTAGCTGATCCTAAACTGCTCAAAATTCTTATGGAAGTCAATAGTTATATGATGAAATTTCTCTTAAATTAATTCATATAGTCTCAGGACTTCCCTGGAGGCCCAGTGGTTAAGACTCTGCACTTCCACTGCAGGGGGTGTGGGTTTGATCCCTGGTCAGGGAACTAAGATTCCATGTGCTGGGCAGCATGGCCAAAAAAATAATAATAATTCATATAGTCTCATAATATCAAGTGTACTGATTATACAATATGTATGCCTCTTTAGACTGCAGCAGATAACAAAGCTCTAGCAATGTCTAAGAGGGTGATGCAGTCTTCTATCCATCCTTATGGAAACTGTCCACTCAGGTCACACAGAAGGAATGGCTTTGCACCACACTATATGAACAATCTTGAACAGGCCCATTGTATGAAGATAAGAAAGTGAGAAGTGTGTGTGCTGCCTAGGCAGCCACAGGGAAAGAGAAGAAAGTGGCCTCTACATCTGTAACTAAGACTCTTCATTCTTTCCTGTACATAATACATTTTAAAGTAAACAAGTTAAATTATGTCACTGACATACTTTAGTCATGGCATTCTTTATGACTATTTTGCAGACAACTATTATACTCTGATTTGAAAAAATAAATATTAATACAGATTTTCTTTTAAAAAACATGGTATAGAGGGGAAGTTTAGACTATTCACTTCTACTGACAGAGAAACAGGATAATACAGACTACCCATGCAAATGCTTATTTTGAATTTTAAGACTCAGAGATAACTGAAAGAATTTTTTAAATCTCATTTTTTTCTGATATCACCTTAGAAGGAATAATATGGTAACAGCACAGATGACATTTTTGTTTAAAAATCTGCTTTGATTTATCTCATATAAGCTTTAGTTATAATTTCCCTTGGGTGTTTTCTGGTGGATATTCTTATATATTGAAGAAATTCTCATTTGATTCAAATGATTCAGCAAAATGTGATTTGATTCTCAATATATGTCATGTCTTAACTCACACCTTGTTTTAGTCACATAAAAGAATATTAGTTAATAATTAAAATTCATAAATGACAATAACATGCAAACACATGAATTAATCTAGCAATATGATAAGGGGAAAATACTACCAAATGTTTATACATATTGCTATATCTTTCAAGTAAACAAAAAGTCATTTAAAGAAGACATATAGATTTAAAAAAAAGATATATAAAAAAGAGAGAGAGAGAATGATGAAAGCAGGATTTGAGATAGTAGGTACACTAGTGAAAGGCAGGAAAATGGATTGGTGGGAGGCACTATGTGATTTGATAGGCTATTAGGGGCTGTTGATGCCAAAAACTCAGCCTCTGTACACTGGCACTGAATTGAATCTCAGAGGCAGATTTTTGTGTGGGATAGATAGGAATAGCTTTATTGCTTTGCCAGGCAAAGGGGGACACAGTGGGCTCCTGCCCTTGAAAACTGTGTGCCCCAACCTGTGAGGATTTGGTAAGGAGTTTTATAGCAGTGGTTCAAGGGCAGAGTTGCTGATAAGATTAGGGTGTGTACAGGGTCTGCACTCCTTTAATCTGGGCTCAGGTAATCTCTTGATGAGCTTCTCTGGTTCCTTTAATCTGGCCTCAGGTGGTCTTCTCTGGAATGAAGAACGCTAACTGCATTTGCTGAGTGTTTTGTTCTGTAAAGAGCTCAAAGATATTGTTATGTGTATTCCTTGAGGTGGAACCAGGGCCCTGCCCCAAGGCTGCACTATTATTTCTTGGTTACTCCTCCCTTGTCTCTGCATTCCCTCCCTTCCCAGACTAGCAACTGTTTGAACCTACCCTTTTGGGACTCAGGGAAGGTCATGGAGGCTGGAGTCTGTTTCCAGCAAACAAGGAATGGGGGGGGCACAGAAAGCCTTCCATACCCAGGAACCCCATAGGGTCCTGCTTGGTTTCACTATTGATCCTAAGTTTTAAGATAAGTGTTGGCCAAAGATATGGCCAAAGATAAATAATTTGGGTGTCAAAATGTATAATGTAGAAATGGATTACAATGCAAAGTAGAAAATAAGTCCATTCGTATCTAGATGAACAGTTGATTAGTTAAATAAATTGGAAAGAATAACTGTATCTCCTGTATAGAAGATTCCAAATAATTTATGTAGCTACTCCTCCCTCCAGGAGGGGAGCTAAAATCTCCCAACAACTTGAATATGGGATGTACTTAGTGAACTTGCTGCCAAAGAGTGGAGTGTAGAAGAGAGAGGAGGGGAAAAAGTAAATTTACAATGAAGAAACCTGGCAAATACTAACACTGCCAGGTGATCAAGGTTAACATAATCAATTATGTCATGTTGATAGTATGTACCCTTGATATGATGTAAGGAAAAGACATTTCACCTCTGTGATTTTCCTCTTAAAACCCAGTGAACTCAGTCTAAACATGAGAAAAACAGCAGACAAACCTAAATTGAGTGTATTAGTCCACTCAGGCTACCAATACA
The DNA here is from genome assembly GCF_005190385.1 of Monodon monoceros. Taxonomy (NCBI): domain Eukaryota; kingdom Metazoa; phylum Chordata; class Mammalia; order Artiodactyla; family Monodontidae; genus Monodon; species Monodon monoceros. The sequence continues at coordinate 34,863,648 of NW_021703784.1, forward strand.
AAATACCACAGGCTCCATGACTTAAATAATAAACATTTATTTTCTGACAATTCTGGAGGCTGGAAGTCCAAGATCTACATGTCCACAGGGTAGATTCTGGTGAGATTTCTCTTCCTGGCTTGCAGATGGCCACTGTGTCCTCACATAGTCTTTCTTCTGTGGGAGAACACAGAGAGAGCAAGCTCTGGTGTCTGATCCTCTTCTTATAAGGACACCAATCCAATCAAAATAGGGTCCCACCCTTATGACCTCATTTAATCTTAATTACCTAATTCAAAGCCCTATTACCATGTAAAGTTGCATAGGAGGTTAAAGCTTCAACATGTGAATTTGAAGGGCACAATTTAGTCCATAATATTGAGGAACATTATTGAAATCTAAAACTGTATTCCACAAAACAATCAAGGTCATTAAGGATAAGGGAAGCCTGAGAAACTGAATAGAGGAGATGCAGTTAGGAAAACATAATAGCTAAATGTAATGTGGTACCTGGATGAAATTCTAGAACAGAAAAGGAACACTGGGGGAAAACTTGTGAATTCCTAATAAAGTGTTCAGTTTAATTAATAATAATGCATCAATGTGTGTTTCATTTTGTTACAAACATAAAAATGTGATGGAGGGTATTAACATTAAGAAAAAGTAAGTGAGGGGAAAACAGGAATTCTGTGTACTATGTTTGTGACATTTCTGTAAATGTAAAATTATTGTAAATTTAAAAATTTATTTTAAAAATAAAATTAAAAAATACTAATGGAGGACCAAAATAAAAGAGAAACAAAGAAACAAAATTAGTCCATGGGTTAGCTAATTAATGTGTAAGCTTTACTAAAAAAGGCTTATAATTGTGTTGGGGCTCCCAAGGACAACTCTCAAGCTCAACAACTTGCTAGAAGGATTGACAGAGCTTAGAAATTCATTATATTCATGCTTATGGTTTATTACAGAGAAAGGATGTAGTGAAAATTAGCAAAGGGAAAACACACATAGACAAAGTCCAGAAGAAATCAGGCACAAGTTTCCAGGTGTTCCCTTCAAGTAGTGTGGTATGGAGATACACTCAATCCTCCCAACAGTAATGTGTGACAACTCTTGTGAAGTATTGCCAGCCAGGGAAGCTCACCTAGTCCTTGGTGTCCAAGATTTTTATTGGGGATCAGTCACGTAGGCATGCAGTACCCACAACTCAGTCTCTAGCACCACAGAGATCAAACAGAATTAGCATGGCCCAGGGCCTCAGGCAACCCAAAACACTCTTATCAGGCAGGACATTCCCCAGGCCTGGAGGTTATCTCCTAGGATCTGGTTAAGGGCCAGCCTTCCTGAAGGCAAGCATGTCTTTGGAATGTGGGGGACTTGGGCAACCCAGGCCTGATGAGTTAACTCTTTTTTTACACAGTAATGAATCTGATTTTGTATACTTGTGCTCAGTAATATAGTATAATGAATAAAAATTGTATCATGCTTATATACGTGAACTTAAGGAATATAAAACTATAGGCAATATAATCATGTACAGGAGAAACAAAGAAATATAATTAGTGATTTAATAAAGAAAATGAAATTTCAACATGAACCCATAGGAAAGAAATTATTGTATTTGGGAAGTGAGGTCGACATAATTACTTTAAAAACATATATATATATAGTAAGGTCAGATCTTAACAAACGGCACCGCGAAACAGAGGAAAGCTTCAAGTGAGCTTTATTAGGGAGCGCTCCCGGGCGAGGTTCACTGGTCCAAGAGAAAGGGGCCAGAGAAGTCGCACCCGGGCGAGGGTTGGGCAAGATTTTGTAGGGGAAGAAGGAAAAGGGGTGTGGTGAATCTAGGAGGGCGCAGGGTATTCCTTATTTGGTGGTCTTTTCGGGTATCCTGGGGGACCGTTGGTTCCGCCCCTCAAAAGGCGGGAAGGCTGGGCTGGGTTCAAAGTCCCCAGGTCAGTTCCTGGAACTGGGTGGTCCGGAATGTCTCCAGGGCAGTTTCTGGAACTGGGTGGTCTGGAGAATTTCGGTCTGATGCAACCTGTGAATCTGATTGTGTTCCCCTGCCTCGGGCCAGTTGGCCTTACGTGTGTGTGTGTGTGTGTGTGTGTGTGTGTGTGTGTGTGTGTGTGTG